>NW_005179040.1:14417-80566 GCF_000350225.1 Chondrus crispus | reverse complement strand
CCCCCAAAATTCCCCACGTCCCCTCCTCCCCGCCACCCCTACCTCGCGCCCGACCACCACGCCCCATCACCATCTTACTCACCTCCTCAGTACCGTGACCAACACACATCCTCCGACATGCTATTGTCCCCGCCACCGCGTCATCCTCCTAACATCGACACCGACACAGTCTCTCCCCGCACCCTCCATCCCTTCCATATCTTTCGTTTCATATCTCAATCCAGCCCAGTTTTGGTCATGCACATCGAGGGACCTCATTATAGCAACACGTCGTCCAGCTTTGCTTTTGTCGAGCTACAGGGAGTCAGACTGGGCCATGTGCATGCGCGAGGAGGCGGTGCTGTACCTTCCATGCTGCATGGATCTGCAGACCGTCCAGACTCTGTTCCATTTCCGAGGAGTGGAACTATGGGATGGCATTACAGTAAAAACTACAGCAATGTGCTTCCGATTTTAGTGAAGAACTCAATAAAAACGGGGCGAGGGAAAGGAAAAACGAGAGGAAAGTCCTTTGTTAGGACTGGCCCTCAAGGAAAGTGACGTTTTGTTCCTTGACGTTTTGTTCCTTGACGTTTTGTTCCTAGACGTTAGTTCCTAGACGTTAGTCTAGTCTAGGTGTAAGCAAGAAAAAAGGGGACTCGTTATTACACGTGTTCACTTTTTTCTGTAAAGTACACGTGTTCACTTCTCCTTATGAGGGGAACGGGGTGTGAGGGGAACGGGGTGGTGCTGAACTTTTCTGTATAGTAAAATACACGTGTTCACTTCTCTTTATGAGGGGAACGGTGTCGATGAAGCTACGACAAGTTGAATTAATTCCATCAAGAACCAGATCGTTGATCCGTTTCTGATCCTGCGATCCTTCAGGGCTGCACTACAATTATGAAATTCCTCTTTAGAATGAAGCGAGACAGTAGGGATTTGTTTGGGGAAGAGAAAATTAGAAGAAGACTTGAGAAAGGTCAAGAGCCTGATACTGTTTTTCGCTACAAACAGACACTACTGACAGCGCTGCTAGATCTTTATAGAAGGGAGGTAGATGTCGCCAGAAAGAGAGAGAAAAAAAGGAGACCCAAGAATAAAAAGTTGTTTGTGCTATTGCCGCAACTTCGTCATCGCGCTGCTCTCGTGAGCAACTCCCTTCGTCCCGTGACGAGGAGACCGCGCACCAACCCAAGGCCTTATTCCTAGACGTTAGTCTAGGTGTAAGCAAGAAAAAAGGGGACGGCTCGTTACACGTGTTCACTTTTTTCTGTAAAGTACACGTGTTCAATTCTCCTTATGAGGGGAACGGGGTGTGAGGGGAACGGGGTGGTGCTGAACTTTTCTGTAAAGTAGTAAAGTACACGTGTTCACTTCTCTTTATGAGGGGGACGGGGTGTGAGGGGGACGGGGTGGTGCTGAACTTTTTTTTCTGTAAAGTAGTAAACTACACGAGTTCAATTCTCTTTATGAGGGGAACGGGGTGGTGCTGTCCGCACGACTGTTCGCAGAGGTGTACAGATACCCTATTGAGGAAGACGACGATGTTGGTGCCATGGTGCTTCTCGCCAATCTGCTGGTAGATGGTGCGGAGGGAGCCGAGGCGAATGCAGTTCTCGCTACGGAATTGTACTTGCGCGCGATTAAGAAGAGTGATGATACGCAGGCCATGGTCAATCTCGGTCTCCTACCGGAGAGTAGCGCGGAGGGATTTGAAAAGAGCCCGATTTGCGCGGTGGAGTTGGACGAGCGTACCATCGGGAACGCCCGTGACGGTGACGCCATGTACAACTTGGCGATCATACTGAGTGACGGAAGGGATGGCGATGCGCGGAATGAACCACGAGCCGTGAGGCTATATGAGGCCGTGATTAAGGAGGAAGATCATGTCAGCGCGACGGTGAACCTCGCAAAAATATTAATAGAGGGTGCGGAAGATGTCGAGGCAAACGCGATTCGAGCTGTAGAATTGTACGAACGTGCCATCGAGAAAGCTCGTGATGGCATGCCTATGTTCAACCTGGCGCTCCTAATTAGGGATAGAGGGGAAGGCGTTCCTTGTGATGCAGCACGGGCATTGCAGCTACTTGTGGTTGCGAGTGCTATTGAAGAGAACGATAACGTGGGCGACATGGTGGAGCTCGGCAACTTACTGACGGACGGCGTGGAGGGAGTCGAGAAGAATGCGACTCGGGCTGCGGAACTATTCGAACGGGCGATTGAGAAGAGTGATGATGTCGATGCCATGATCTATCTCGGGGTCCTGCTGAGAAGCGGTGCGGCGGAAGTCGAGGTGGACAAAGTTCGTGCCGTGGCGTTGTACGAGCGTGCCGTCGAGATTGCTTCCGATGGCAACGCAATTCGCAACCTTGGAAACGTGATGAGGTATGGAGGGCTCCGGATGCAGTACGGGCTGTAAAGCTGTGCGAACGCGCGATTCAGAAGCACGATCATGCCGGTGCGATGGTGAACCTTAGTAAGCTACTAGAAGAAGGCGCGGGGGAGTCAAGATGAACGCAATTCGTGCTGTGCAACTGTATGAGCGGGCAGTTGAGAAGAGGGATGACGTCGATGCCATGGTCAACCTCGGTGTCTTGGTGGAGAAGGGCACACAAGGGGTCAAGATGGACGAAGTTCGCGCCATGGGGCTCTACGAGCTTCAGATCGAGCAACCCAATGATTATGACGCTATATTCAACCTAACGACCCTGTTATGGGATGGAGGAGAAGGCATTTCGCAGGACGCAGCCCGGGCCGTGCAACTGTTTGAGGATGTGATTAAGCAAAACGATGATGTTTTTGCCATGGTGCTTCTCGGGAAATTGCTAGTTGCGGAGGGAGTCAAGACGAAAGCGATTCGGGCCGTGCAACTATGCGAGGGCGCGATTGACAGGTTTATACTGTACCCTTCTCACCGGCTTAATTTGGGCCACGGCTCAATTTGGGCCACTTCCAAATCACGAGCCTCTGCCCTCCCCGCTTTCCCAAAATCCCCACAGTCCATCTCACCAACTCATACCCCGCACTCCGACAGCGAAGCCCTCCCTCCTTCTCTGTAAGCGACGTTCGGCTCGGCGGTGGCAGTATGCCACCGTCAATGACAGCGCAAACTCTCACACACAAGAAAAGAATCGCGAAAAGAAGAGAGCAGGGTGCTCGCCGCGCCAAGCTTCTTTCGTTAATCCAAAGAGGTGAAAGCGCACGCAAAGCATCCGGAGACACAGGCGTGTCCCGCACAACAGCCACGCGAATAAAAAAGGCGTACGAAAGCTCAGAGACGGACGAGCTAAAAAATTGCTACATCCAGAAGGCAATCATGCTGGCCGCACGACAGTGTTGTCGGCAGACGAGGAACGCCTTTTAGTCGACAGAACGCTTCATGCCGCGCGGCGTGGATTTGCTTTTGATAATGCTGTTATGAGCACAGTGCACGCAAAAATAGCTGCGGATCGCTGTGCCAAATATTCGAACGGGCTTCTGTCCCTGGATGCAATCCGTTCTTTTCGTGCCCGGAATCGATCTCTAGCGTACCGCGTAGCTGAGAATGTCACCACTGCCCGTCTGGCGACTGAAAACCTGTCCCACATATCCTCTCTGAAGCAGGCACTACAGCAAGTGGAGCGCGATTATCCAGGTATTTTTTCTGAGCCAAGCAGAATTTGGAACTGGGACGAGACAGCAGTTTTGGGAGAGTATGGAAAGAAGGTGAGGTGCTATGCCTCCGCTGTCACACACAGCGGGGGTGCTAGAAGGAGCATACGAGACTCTGGCAAACATGTCACCGCGGGTATCGCTGTGGCTGCCAGTGGCAACATTGCCCCTCTCTTTATTGTAGCATCAGGGAAGCGCGTCGTGAGCACATGGAAGAAACCGCTGAGGAAGGAAGATTTTACTGATTCGCAGGGCGTACCCCACTGGTTGTGCCGAGAGAGCTGGTTTCCACCAGAAACCGCTCTCCACGTCACAAAGTACGGTTCTGTGGATCGCCAAATTATCGTTAAAATCGCGGAACACATCAACCACCATGCAAGAAAAACAGTGTCTCCAGAAAAGCATATTGTGCTTTTGGTGGACGGTCACAGCTCCCGGGATGGTGTAGAGTGGATAAACGCATGCGAAAAGATGAATATTATCGTTGTGCGGCTTCCGGCAAACACAACGCATATTCTCCAACCCTGTGATCAATTCGTCAATCGATCATTCCAGCGCACAGTTAGGGAAACACGAGACCATCTTCTGTGTATGAGCCATTTGTCGTGGGCAAATACTGCGTACAAGATCAAACTGGCCGTGGCCGGATACCAGTCCATTTCACCGGAGGATGCCAGGGCCTCATTCATAAAATGTGGCTTGTGGCCTATGAACTATCGTTTTGTCCATTTCGCGACATTTTCAGGGTCCGCAAATGGGTCCACAGGGGAGCATGAGGATGCTCCTTGCAGTGACGAGCGTGTTTTGATGGGGCAAAGAACAAATGTGGCCGCACGGGTCACCAACATGAGACTACAATCTAAAATTCATGAGTTAACAGATGGTAGACTACCAGCGTCACAAGCACTTGCAAAGGTATCTTGTGTCCTTCGGTCAGATTATCGAGTTCAAAAAATTCTGATGAGCGAGATACAAGCTCCAAAAATTGCGGTTATGAATCGAGCAGGACGCAAAAAAGGTGGCAAAATGCAAGCGGCGGAAGTGTTGACTTCGAAAGTCTCTCAAGCCAACTCCAACATTAAATGTGTATCGCATGTGGAAGACGTAAGCTCAAAGGCTTTCGTATGTCGCAGTCGTGCTTCGTCGAGCAATTTGAATTGTGAAAAAGAAAACAGGGCGCCTGTCAAGGGCGATGGCATTGCGCGCAACTTAGAGAGTAGCTTTTGGGCTTCTCTTGATGATTTTCCCCTAAAACAATGGCCAAGGGATCGGCGGTTGGGTTGCAGGGGAACGAAGGGAGTTCTCGTGGAGATCGGCACGACTCTGCGGCGCGAACGTTGCTCGGCCTGTCGCAACTGCGGTGAAAGTGCCGCGGGGAGGTGGCCCAAATTGAGCCGGATGGCCTGGAGAGCCGCCAACCAACGATTTTTTGGTACCGAGAAACTGGCCAGTACTGGGGTAAAATGACTGATTTTTTGAAAATTCTAAACCGACCCCAATTGAGCCGGTGAGAAGGGTACAGTCACACCCCAATACTGTAATGTATTCAATATTTTCAGGAATTGCAATAGAAACCTTTCTTTTTGTTTCTTTTTTCTTTCCGCGGAAACATCTAGGACTCGCGATCCGTGCATCGCAAAGAATTTGATCGACAAACGGGGTGGTGCTGAACTTTTCTGTTCTGTAAAGTAGTAAAGTACACGTGTTCACTTCTCTTTATGAGCGGAACGGGGTGGTGCTGATTTTTTTCTGTAATAAACTTTTCTTTTCTGTTTCATTTTTTGGGGGGAACGGGGTGCGAGGGGAACGGGGTGGTGCCGAACTTTTTTTTTCTGTAATAAATTTTTCTTTTCTGTTTCTTTTTTTTCTCACTTCTCTTTGTGAGGGGAACGAGGTGGTGCTGTCGGCACGGCTGTTCGCAGAGTTGTACCCTTGGATACTGTTAAGGTCATAAGTTGAACCGAAGTCTTGGCGCCAACCCGCCTGAAAGGTTTATACTGTACAGTCACACCCCAATACTGTAATGTATTCAATATTTTTCAGGAATTGCAATAGAAACCTTTCTTTTTGTTTCCTTTTTCTTTCCGTGGAAACGTCTAGGACTCGCGATGCCTGCATCGCAAAGAATAAGCAAGAAATAAGGGGACGGCTCGTTACACGTGTTCACTTTTTTCTGTAAAGTACACGTTGTAGTGCAATGTGCCTGGCAGGCCGCGAACACAGTCCGACGGTCAAACAAAAAGAAGAAAAACAACAACAGCAACAACCACTGCCGATGGCACGCGCTACGGAGCGTTCGAGACTCCCTTTCCCCTTGTGTGTGCTTGCGGCCCACGGTAGCTCAACTCCGACGGGGGGGTTAAGGAAAGATGCCCGGCCCGGGAGGATAATGGTGGTAGAGACTTGTAAAGACTTGAGCGCTCGACGAGTGCGGGTTGGGCTTGTCTACGAGGATGTAACCGCGGTTCGCTGGGTTGTAAGGCCAATGCTCGACGAGCGTCTTCAGCACCTTGGGTATAATTCAAGGTCTTCGACGGGGGCTTGTTCAGCACTACCCGACGGGATCGTAACCGAGTACCAGCGCTACTACCGACGTGTTGCCCGATGGCTAAAAACACCCTCACCACCGCGATCGCAATCGCGGTAGGTGGTACCCACTCTGTCTTGTACAGTAAGACCTTCGACGGAGCCGTCGTTACAACAGCCTTCCGACGGAACTTGAAACAGTAGCAGAGCTACACAACGTGCTGCCTGATGGCTAAAACACCTACACCGGATCGGTCGCAACCAACTCCAGTGGAACCAACACAATTAAGGGAAATATAGAGGTAGAAGTAGAAAAGAATACGGAAATAAAGGAAAAAGAAAAAGGGAACCCCCGAGCGCAAAGGATGCCGTAGGCTTAGGTAAAAGGGAGCGTCTTGGTAGACACGGACTTCGACCAAGGCGACATTCAACTCTGGCAATTCGGGTTACCTTTACTAACTTGGTGCTCAGAGGGCTAAGGTATATATCGCCCCGCCGGAGTCACTACAGTAGCTCGCGGCGCTAGATCCCAGATCTAATCTAGTGTCAGCAAAATTAATGCCAACTAATTAACTAAATAAAATAAAATAATTAAAAATAAAAAAGTGTGCAATTATTCACACGTGTGTCCCCCAATCCGGACTACTTTTCATATCCAAATATTTTCCTTTCTTTTCACCCCCCTTTTCAGGTGCGTATTGCAGTACACACGTGTTCACTTCTCTTTATGAGGGGAACGGGGTGTGAGGGGAACGGGGTGGTGCTGAACTTTTCTGTAAAGGGCCATTTGTGAATCTTGGGGTGACAGGTGCGGCTTTTGATGCCCCTGGGGAGGTGAAGTTCTAGCCCTGGGGGTGTTTTGGGGGCGACTACCCCAATTGAGGTGGCATTGAAGGGTGAGGTTCCTCATTCATCCAATTCCGAGGGTGACGTCGCCCTAAGAAAACGACATGTTGAAACATGCCCATCTTTATCTGTGTCTATAGGGCGACATTGGATCGTTTTCTGAGATTGATGTGATTTCAGTTGGAAATATAGGGTGACTTCATATGCGAAACACCGGCAACTTCTACCCACTCTATCTACATACAATTACATACAGTATTTTCCATACCACGGGCGCATGTTTACGTAGTGTTTTCATCGCAATAAAGCTGTCTCAGTGCACAATCAGTAACAATATGCGTCTCAGAACGACAAAGAGAGCAAGTATACTTCCTCTTTGATGGCGCAGGTCCGCTCTCATACCAGCTCTTCTTACGTTTTCCCGCGTTTTTCACTGGCCTCCCACGAGGAGGAGGGATAGCTTTGGGAATTCTTACGTTCTGACCAAAGGCTACTAACCGTTTCGCTTGTTTGATAACTTTGTCGACAGAGTATTGCGCCGGCATTGAGAAGCACAAGCTGCAGTAATTCTTTTTCTATGCTTTCGTCAAATGTCGACGCGCAACGTGCTTATACAAATTAGATCCGTACTTCTCACATATGACAGCCGTTCCGTGATAGCGAGGAAAACGGGAACCATCTCGTGAATGCATGCAGCATGAAGGGGGCGTGTTTGGCTCTGAACTCATGACAACATGCCTCAAACGCGTTCCGTCCACCACGCTTCGTACTGTCGCCTCCATTTGCCCCGTTCCCTCTACAAACCTAACAGACTCTTTATAAGCTCTTGATCTCTGAATGAGTAACGCAAGATGTTGTTCAATGTGAGGTGGTACGGGACTCTTGCAGTCCATTGCAGTTGCTTGCCGCTTCAAAAAGATAGTTCGCTGTGTCGACACAACTTTCTCCAGCATCTTTTGCGGCTCCACTGTCCTGATGTGGTTTCGCAGGGCGGCACTCATACCACTTTCAGCTCCTTGAGATGTTGTGATTAGATCTTGCAACATCGAGCATGCTCTGTACAGCTCACTGTCATCAAACCTATTAAGGTAATCTGACATCTTCATCTGGAACTCTTTTTTGGCTTCAATAACCTCATCTCTGCTTGGGTTTCGAAGCGCTTTATCGTACATGCGCACACCAACAACCTTTCCCGCACCCAGTGCTGTACCGAGATTTTTTCGGAAATGCAGTGGGTCCAGGAACAACTTCGCGTGCCGCAAGCACCGCTTGTACGCTGAGTCGATATATTTCTCCTGGTCGACAATTGTCGTCCTCGTAGGTACATCAAACCCTTAGATATCTGCGGCGGCAGCAAAAACTTTCTCCCACGTGTCAATTCCCTCAGCTCCCACGAAATGGGCGAACACGAAGGGGCAGAGTTGATGGTTAGTGTCGTATCCGCACACTTCAAATGTGGTTCCCTAAGAACGGCGGCCCAAACCCTCGCAATGAGCGGCATCCGCTGCGCATGTCATCCTGCCCTTTCTACAGAAATCTTCTGCAACCATCGGGACGAAGAGGAACCCGCCATAATATTTACCCTCATCCGCAATATCGGAGACGTCCACATCCTCTACCTTAAACCCGGTTTGTAGGGATCTTAGTTTTTCAGAGTATGAAAGTTTTGGCTGTTGTTTGTATATGAATCGTGCAGCCTTGATGCGCTGCGCCTTCATTTCCGTACCGGACAAGATGAAAATGTCCACCCTGTGCCCCAATTCCCTCAACAGATCAGAGTAACCTTCCAGGGCATCCATGTCAACGGCTCGAGCAGCTGAGATGTATCTGTTCAGCTCGCGCCTCACAGCGCGAATCTGTGAGTTTGCTGGTTGTCGACGATAAATTGACTTCGCCCTTAAAATGGACGCTAGGACGCTGGTGGGCATGTCAGGGTTCAAGGCGAACTAATCACGAAGCGCCCGTGCGGCCTGATCCGCGGTATACGCCGGTCTAATTTGACAGGACCTTCTGTCGACTGCCTGCCCATAGCACTGGTTTTCGTGCGCTTGGAACCGATTCAACTTCCACAATCCCGATTTCGGTTGCCGATTAAAAGTGAGAGTTGCGGCACAATGCTTTCGTCGACAGTCCATGCGCACCATTTCGAAGTTTTTCCCCACATTCACTCCCTCCGGCACACCCAAATTCGCAGTATATGCTCGAATGAGCTGCTCACAGCGCCATCTTCCGGAAAGCTAAATCCCAACCTCAGGGGTATGCGGGACTCATCGCCGGGGAACCCACGTCATCTCTGCTACTCTATCCGCCGCTATTTCCGCCATTGCCTTCCGCTGACTTCTCTTTTATGACGCTCTCTTTTGTTCCGCTCGCCGTTTCTTCTGTTCTTCTTCAGAAAACGTTCTGAGGTCATCTGGCAACACCCTTTCAGCCGCAGCTGCTGCATCACAAGCTTCTCCATTGCTGCTGGTGTCTTCAGGCGTGACGGCTATGTACGCTCGGAAATCAAAGTCATAGTCGTCAATACATCCCGGGCGAGGGGAACGAGAGGAATCTGCTTCATCTTCCATCGAACTTCCTTCTTCGGCATCAACATCATCATCGTCCTCTTCCTCATCCGAGTTCACCCCGTCACCCCCCTCCCTATCCCAATCATCGTCAGGCGCCCCAACGAACTCCGCTTCCTCACCATTGTAGCATAACCCCTCCCTGGGGGACTCTCTTTAGATTAGATCACGATTGGTTCAGTTACTGTAGAGCCCGACGCTCTACAGTACCACCGAGCTTGTCCACGTGTGCCCCACAGCACACGTGCATACGTGTACCCGGCGCGTACGAAGCGCGCACACACGGGTACCACGTGTACTGTCAGCACCGATGCTGACACCGTACAGTGCAGGCCGACCTGCACTACAGTAGACCACTACAGTACCTCGGTACTGTAGTGTTATTATAGAGGTTTGTATATTAAATATGAGCGGACCGACGGCGGAGGTGAGAGGACAAGCACGAGCTTGTCCAGAACCTACGTCTTCGGTCAAGCTCGCCCCGCTTATTCTAGATCGGGTTGCCTACAATAGCCCGTATCTAGTTAGGAGCCGAGCGGGCAGGGGACGCGCGAGCACACGAGCGAGCCTAGATCCGCCTCCGCCCGTCAGCGCTGGTACGTAACCCAGCGCTGCTCCCGGGCGTCGAGGCGTAGATCGACCCGCCCGTGCGCGCGTCCCCGTCCGAACCCGCTCTACCACCACGCTACCCGGACCCGCTTCCCGGTTCCGTTAGCTGGGGTTGCTTCCCTTCTCCGATCGGGGTCTCCGCAAGAACTGAGTATACACCCCCCTCCGTTGGGGGTGTTTATACTACAGTGGTCTCCCGACCTAGAAGACCCCGAAGATCATTCCGAGAAGGTAGTCGTTTTCCTCCGCGTCCGTACGCGTTGAGATGAGTCAGGAGTACGGAGCCTCGATCCGCTCCGCACCGGCGGATATGCGGGCAGCCGCTATGCAAGTTCTATCAGCCCCGTTGGGCGTCGGCGACGCAGGTCCTCGAGACCGCGAACCGTCGCCCCAGTCCTCCGAAGGACAAGCGGCGGCGATGTACGAACGAATCGTGGACTACATCGAGGAAGTCCGTACTTCCCTCCGAATCGACGTGATGGATGCCGTCTACTCGCGCTGCACGGACGAGCTCTGCTCCCCTCGGCGGAGCAACTAGGTGCATTCGAGCACCTGACCGCTCAGTTAGAGTCCACGCGGCAGCGTGCCCGTGACCTGGAACGGACCATGGCCGCAAGACTACCCGGCGCCCCAACGAGAGGGCCCGATGGTTCCGTACCTCCGACCACTGCCGCCGCGAAAGGACAACGCCCGACTGGTGCCGTCACCAGTCGTGGCGCAGGAGAACGAGGACCAACGATGGACGCGCAAGCGGCGTCCGAGTCCCAAGCCCTGCCACATGCCCCCGGAAGCATGTGGCAGGCTGGACGGGTTCCGTACCGTACCGACCCGGGCCGTGGAGGAGCTGCTCGCGGATCCGAAGAACCTCTGTTCTCCGTCGATCCTCGCTGGGGCGGCTACCCGCCGGTGGACCTCACCGCGCACCCCCGGTCCGGTAGACGTCCGTACGCTACCCGTCACCCCGTCAGGCGCGTTCGTAAGATGGAACAGGCATCGGCCGAAAGGTCACCCGGAGCCCCCCCCCAAAAGGGCCCGGTGCCACTGTACCTCCGAACGCCCCCGAAGCGCAAGTAGGGAGCCCGACTGGTGCCGACACCAGTTGGGTCACGGGGCAGCGAAGCCCAAGACGGACGCAAATTTTGCGTCCGAGACCCAAGCCCTGCCGCATGTAGCCGGAGACATGCGGCAGATGACACGCGTATCGTACGCGGACGCCCCGGACCGAGGAGGAGCCGCTCGCGGATCCGGAGAACCTATGTTCCCCGTCGATCCTCGCTGGGGCGGCTACCCGCCAGTGGATCTCACCGCGCACCCCGGTCCAGTAGACGTCCGTATTCTACACGAATTCGTACGCGGACTAGCCCCTGCGACCCGGGCCGCAGTGGCAGAGACCGTCCAACCATTTCCCGGACAACAGAAGACAGACCGTCCAACGATCCGCCGCATCGCGAAGGCGGGAGGCACAACGTGCCGCGCTCGGCGCGGTTTGCCGCTGCCGGATCCGAAACCGGCTGCGAGGGGGAATCGAACCCCGAGGCCGCATGCGACAAGTTCGCCTGCGGCATCCCTCCACATAGGAGAGGATGAGTGGCAGGCCGACCCTGTCCTCAATGCGCGAGGCCGCAAGCCCGTGGGAGGCCGACCTCCCACGCCAGCATCAACGAGATCGACTGGGAGATTTGCGATTGCGTTCGCGCGCACCCCGAGGGTGTCGAGTTGTACGGACCGCCGGGTCGCCGAGTTATACATCTCGAATCGAGATGGAGGAGTCGCTCCTCCTCGCGTGCCCCGCCTCACCGATGAGGAGGCACGCGAAGCGGCGATCTTCGCCTCGGGAGATGGCAGCGCGTACGTGTGTTGGCTATACCGTACGTACGGTCACGCCATGTACGCGTGCCAGTTCCTGTCCCCGGAACAACGAATGTTCACGGCGTACAGGGACTACCACTACCAGATTGAGACGCGCCCCGAAATGCGCAATCTCCTCCGGCAGTCGGCGTACGGAGCCGGCCCCCCGCGTCAAGGATTCTCGAACCGTTCGGGTGGGAGCGCACGCTTCGCCCCACGAGGAGACCCTCGTGAGTCCGGTGGCGACCACCATCGGCGAAGAACGCGAAGGCGCCCAGGCTTCCGTAAGCCCGGCGCATGCGAACGAAAGAGAAGACACCCTGACCTCCGTAGGTCAGATGCCACGGACCGACCGTGAAGGCACCGAGGCTTCCGTAAGCCCCGTGAACAAGACGAAGCGTGAGGCGTGGGCAGATGCAACACGCCCCAACGCAGTGTCGCCGAGATGATCGCACATGCGCTACACCTCACCGACTTGACCGATCAAGTCGAGGAGGCAGGAGCTGGCCGACCTAGCTCCGCAGAGAGGACACCTTCGACAAGGGAGGGACCTCACCTCCGAAGTGAACGCGGTCGTTCACTCTTGAGTAGGGGGCCCCCAACCGCTTGGTCACCGCGTAATTAACACTTCGCGGTTAGAGACAGATGACGCGTGCAGACGGACAGATGCACCCAACCGAGGGTGGCAAACGAGACCCCGAGAGGTCAAAACGTATTGACCGTCAAGTTCATCGGACAAGGCCGACGCCGTCGACAAGACGCAGAAGGTGAGGCAGTACGAACTGTACAACGAAAAAGGGTAGACCCGGAACGACGAACATAGAATGGGGGAATACGGTCTCCCAAGAAACGGGGGAGCGTCACGATAAAACTCGCAGGTAGCGTTCTCGAATCGGAAATCAAGGACAACGCCAAGACGTGTGGACAGTGCAAGCTCACCACGCCACACACAAACACAAAGCGACACGAACCGCTGGCAACGTAACGTGTCGCGTAGTAACCAACGGGAAGCAAGAGGGCGACGACCCCCACCTACAGCAGGAAGGACGTGATCCATCGCGACCAGTATCGCGCGCGGAACGACTCACGAGCCCGCGATCGCGCACACCCGACGACGTACAGACGGGAAGAGGTGGGCACAGAAAAACAGAGGCACGGCACGCGCCGCCCACCCCACAGTCAATCCGTTACGGCGTACCTAAAATAATTAGGGGGGAATGTACCAGAAATATGCGGGAAATACGGGTCGAATGACACTGTATGCCAAGCCGTCGCCGCTGGGGGCCTGGCAACAAACCGCCACCACCCCGAAAATAATCAAAAAAGCGGAGGCGTACAGTAGGGCGAGGTGCACGTGCGCATGCGACCGACAGGACAAGTGGAATCAGGGTCGACACGCAACCAAGTCGCGGAAAACAGGGCGCGAAGCGCGTTGCCCTTCGATGTGGTAAGAGCCACATTGCAACGAGAGGGGATAGGAGCAGATGCGAAGACCCCTTTCCGCCCTTTCCAACGTACCTGGAGACCCTCGCTCGCCGGCTGCCCGCGGCGGATTACGACGGAGAGTTCGCGGTCGACACGCCTACGCGCACGCGGCAAGAGTACCTAACCGAAGCCGTCGTCAAGCGCGTCGGCCCCAGGTCTTGTAACCTCGCTCCAGCCGCGCTCATGCGGCACCGACAGGCACGCCCACCGTCTTGCGTCACACGGCGACGGGGGTCGCTTCCGAACAGCGGCCGGTTCGAAGCCCGAAATGGGCGGAGAAGCTTGAAGCGGTCGCACGCGGTCACCGACGGACCGGCCACCCGTGGCACTTGCCTCTTTCCGCTCCAACACGCCAGGGCATTTCGAGGGCGCTGCATGAAGCCAATTACAAGGAAGACTCCACGAATCCTTCCGCCCCTTCGTACGTGCCAAGAACGCGCAAGCCACCCATCGTCATGGCCCTCATCTATTTGTCGCGCACCCCCATTACGCGCATGCGAAAGCGCACACTCTTCTCCTCGTCGCCTCGATAGGCAGGACCACGCGACACGCACCAGGCGAACGTACCGCCTCAGCGACAACAACGCGCCTCCTCGGCAGGAGGCCAATGAGGTCCGCGTAAAAAGCGAGAGGCAGGTCGTCCTCGAGGGACGACCAACCGCGACCGCCGAGACCGACGCGGAAAGGAAGGAGCCTCCAGGCTCGACTCACGCTGTCGGCGGGGAACCGCCCTCCCGCGATTACTTTTCTGGTGGGGGAGAAAAAAACGCGGCCGTGACTGCGGAGAACGCGTAACGCGAGGAACGACACGGACGTCGGCCTCATACTCCTTTTCCACCTCTCGGAACGAGGTGGAAGGAGGGACGCGTATCTAAGGACCCGGTGACACAAGGGAGAACTGATAAGACCGTATCGCGTACACACACGATTTTTCCACCCCTCGTCGGGGATGGATTGACAGGCTTGATGAGAGACGTCACGGGTCGAAGCCAAGCGGGGGAAACGGTGCTACTATTTTTACGATGACGCAAGTGCCGAGGACGGAACCTCGAGGTCTAGTAAGACCGCACGACTAATGGCTCGTGCCATCAGTAGCCCCCGCCGGACCAGAGACGCTGGAGGGCTGGGGACAGTTGCTCGGGTGCCGAGGCACCTCTGACCCCAGCTCCTCCAACGACGGCATGGTAACCTCGCTGTGCCGCGGCCAAACGCGATCCCACGCGCCACGGGGGCCACCCTCCTCGGCGCGAAAGGATTCGTATCCCTGGTCAGCATAAGGATCCCGCACGATGGGGCGCGGTACGGACGCTCCAGAGTGCCGAGGGGCCACGACACTTCTGGAAGGGCGGCAGCGCGTGCGCCGCGTGGCGGACAAATCCCTCTACGGGAAGAGAACGCGTGATGGAGTCCCCGGAAGAGGACGGGAGAGGTACTGTACGCGGGGGCAAGGAGGCCCCCGAGAGCGGCGGAAGCGCAGGGAGCGTGCCGGCAGCTCCCCCACGCGAAGGGGACAACGGGGAATCAAAAGAAGGGTGCACCGCGGGAAGTGAAGACATGAGGACAACGCGGCCAGCCGCGTACGGGTGGCACGGATGAATAACGCCTGCACCGATGTTCGGAAGAAGGCTGACGTGGGTGAAGGAAAGAGGAGCGCGGATGAGGACCGCTACGCAGAAAAGGGGGCGGTGATATACGGACACGAGGCGCCACGACCTGTGGCCGTCTCCTCAGAAAATTACGGAAAAGGGGGGTACACCGGTAGACACGTTGCATTGCTGGAGCACAATTTAATTCTGACGCCATTGCGCCTTAATTTTCGGAAGAATTTGGGGCGGCGCATGACAGCACACCCATCACGGACTGTGCTGAGAAAATTTGCGGAAAAGATTTTCGCGGGAAAATCAGGCAAATTTTGGGATTATTTTAGAAAGGGCTCACGGCCGTACCTGTGCGCGCACGCGCGCACGGGTACTGTACACGGCAAGCGTCGTAGACGCTGCGTGCTGTACAGGTCGGACGGACACTGACAGGACGGCGGTGCAGGGCCTCCGTACTCTTCAGATGAGTACGCGCGGACCCCCTCGGCCCTTCGCCGCCGATGACGAGGGGCACCACGGAAGACGACTGCCGCGCGCCGCGCCCTCGCCTCGTACGGCAACGGACGCCTACGAAGAGCTCGGCACGCGCGCCCGCGCCCTCGCCGCCGACGGCGAGGGACGCCTACGAAGAGCACTGCACGTGCACCCGCGCCCCCGCCCCGGACGTCGAGGGGCGCGGAGGAAGAGCAACAGCACGGACGCTCGCACCCTCGCCTCAAACGGCGAGGGATGCCGACGAGAAGACGAATGCCGGGCGGTGTGCCCTCGCCGCCGACGGCGAAGGGCACCAAGAAAGACGACTGCACCGCGCGGCGTCCTCGCTACGGACGGCGAGGGACGCCGACGAGATGACGAATTTCGCGCGCTGTGCCCTCGCCACCGAAGGCGAGGGGCGTCAAGGACGACGATTTCCACGTGCCGCGCCCTCGCTACGGACCACGAGGGGCCCCAAGGAGAAGAGCCTCCGCCGCGCGCCGCGCCCTCGCAGCGGACAGCGAGGGACGCCCAGGAAGGGCCACTACCGCGTGCTGTGCCCTCGCCGCCGACGGCGAGTGGCACCAAGGAAGACCTACAAGCAAGGCGAGAGCGCCTACCGCACTACGCACACGGCCGATGCCGTACGGCGCGCCCCCGGCGGCAGCGCACCAGTCCCTCGCCGACAGACGGCGAGGAAGACCAAGTATGAGAGCATTTCCTGCGGGTTCGTTCCCCCGCCACGTACGCCAAGGGACACGAACGAAAAGTTATATGTCGAGCGCGGTGTCGTCGCCGCCAACGGCGAGGAGCCCAGGGACGATATGTAAGCTAGTCGGACCCGCCGGGGGCGCCGCTCCCACCGCCGATGCCGTACGAGGAACCCCCGTGGCCGCGCTCTGACGACCTCCTACGCTCGACAGCAAGGCGGGCCGGACGAGACGGGAACGACTCCCCAACACGGAGGGAGGTTGGGGGTAAGAAGACTCTCCCCAGTAACCCGCCGACAACTCGAGGGATCAGTGTGAACTAGGAACGCGGCGCGAGCGACCTTCCGAAAGGTTCGCGATCGTCGACGGGACGAAACCGACGAAGGCGGGCGCATGCTCGTACACGCATGCTCGTCATCCCCCACCCCACCTCACGACGATGTCGGTAAATGAGAAGAGGGGAGCGACCTCCCCGACTGATCGCCCTCGGCGGTCAGGTATCAGGACCTCGCCGCCGACGGCGAGACGTACCAAGTATAAGAGCAGCCCCGCGCGGTTCCCTCGCCGTCGACGGCGAGGAGCCCCCAAGAAGGACGACGGTCGCACGCCCTGCCTCGCCGCCGACGGCGAGGAGTACAAAAGGTAAGGGCATCGCCCGCTCCGCTCATCGACGCAGATCCACGCGCCGGTTAGCCGCCTGGAGGAACAAAAAAAACAGAAGGTAGCCGCGCCTGCGCGCCACCCATATCGGCGACGAGGGCCAACGCACGCCCATTCCCCATGCCCGTCCGAAGACCGGGGTCGTTCCGCATGGCGCTGCGCCTGGATCGCCAGAGGGCGACGAACTTCGTCGCCCTACAGCGGCAATCGCCGCGCTCGACGCGCGGGCGAGTGGGCAAGAACCCATACGCCTTGGCGCGTGTTGACACCGCGCGAAGCGGCGGGGACCAGAGTACACGAGGAAGAGGACGAGCGCATCACAGGCAGGGAAGGCGACCTCGCTGGAGTCGAGACGGAGAGGAAAACAGGAGCCACCCTACAAGCACATGTGAACGCGGACGTTCACACTTGTGGGGGGGGCCGTGTAGCATAACCCCCCCTGGGGGACTCTCTTTAGATTAGATAACGATTGATTTAGTTACTGTAGAGCCCGACGCTCTACAGTACCACCGAGCTTGTCCACGTGTGCCCCACAGCACACGTGCATACGTGTACCCGGCGCGTACGAAGCGCGCACACACGGGTACCACGTGTACTGTCAGCACCGATGCTGACACCGTACAGTGCAGGCCGACCTGCACTACAGTAGACCACTACAGTACCTCGGTACTGTAGTGTTATTATAGAGGTTTGTATATTAAATATGAGCGGACCGACGGCGGAGGTGAGAGGACAAGCACGAGCTTGTCCAGAACCTACGCCTTCGGTCAAGCTCGCCCCGCTTATTCTAGATCGGGTTGCCTACAATAGCCCGTATCTAGTTAGGAGCCGAGCGGGCAGGGGACGCGCGAGCACACGAGCGAGCCTAGATCCGCCTCCGCCCGTCAGCGCTGGTACGTAACCCAGCGCTGCTCCCGGGCGTCGAGGCGTAGATCGACCCGCCCGTGCGCGCGTCCCCGTCCAAACCCGCTCTACCACCACGCTACCCGGACCCGCTTCCCGGTTCCGTTAGCTGGGGTTGCTTCCCTTCTCCGATCGGGGTCTCCGCAAGAACTGAGTATACACCCCCCTCCGTTGGGGGTGTTTATACTACAACCATCTGGGCCGTGACCCATTTTAGATTCAAACTCTCCACCCAGGACATCAGTCATAAAATCGGTTCCGTCAAACGAAGATGTATGAATCCTGGGGGAATTATTCCGAGCCCCTCCTTGGCTCCTTGCTTCATGACGATCCCTTCGTTCCCTCCTCTGCCTCTCTTCTCGTTTCCGCGCCTCATTATCCATACGTGCTCGTTCCTGATAAGACATTTTCTTCTCTCTGCGCTCACTAGCAATCCGTTCCCGCCTTTGCGTAATCGTCTCAGGCTTTTCCACCTGACATATGTCTTCGTCTTCCGTTTCCCATTCTTGTCTCATTTCCTTCTCCCTCCGCTGATGTCCCCATTCACTTTCCGCTGATCCTTTTCTTTCCCTCTCTTCCTCCAATGCCCGCTCTTTTTCTCTCTCCGCTTCCTCCCTCCTCGCACGTACTCTCTCCTCCTCTAGCCCCTGCTCCCTTTTTCGTCACAAGTCCTGAGCTCTTTCTTCTTGCATCCTTTCTTCACGATTGCGACGCCCCTCCCTCTTTTCCCTTTCTTCACTTTTTCCGTTTCTTTGCTCCTATCCTCGCCTTTTTCCACTTGAGAAGACATTTCCTCCTTCTCAGCCATGACCTTTCTTCGAATATTCTCCCTTTCCTCCCTTAACATGAGTTCGAGTAGTTTCTTCTTCGAGGTTGGAATGAGTGTAAAAACTAGTGTTGCGGGAACCATTTTTGAAGCATCTTCCCCGTTTTCCATCTCATCAAAACGAATGTCTCTCTCAGCTCGTTCTTTTGCGCGAGTGAGCTTTTGCATAGCTTTATTCGCGGAGGAGCGATCCGACACACATCTGTCCGGATGAACAAGAAAAGAGAGCTTCTTGAAACGCTTTTGTATATTGCGCAAAGTGGGCACGTCACTTTCGTCCGCCGTATCTCCGGGATGAGAGCAACAAAAGACGTCTATTACGCGCGTTTCGTTGATGATGATTGTCCCAAAGTGACGCAGGGCCTTTCTGGCGTCTGGCGGAAAAGATCGCATTATCCGGCCAAAATATGGCAGAGAAAAAGGGGAAACAACAGAGGGTGACAGTGAAAAGCGAGCTGCGGTGCGAGGGATACTTTCGGAGGATGGATTTTTGTGGGGTGACTCTCGGAGAAAGTGGTCGAGGCGCAGGCCGAGGCTCAGGGTATTTGACAAGAATATCTGCACTGCGGACGCCCTACAAATGAGACACTCATGCCGGCCAGAAACACTGTTTCTGGAGGACCAGTAGTTTCATACGAATTGCTCAAGTTTTGCAGATAATGCGCCATACATGCCATTTGTGCAATGTCCGAGTGTTTACCAGAGCTTTGAGGCCCACATTTACGTCACATATCCGACACGCCCCGTGCCAGCGCCCGCCGCCCATCGCCGCGCCCCCGCGCCTCCGCCCATCGCGCCCATCACTTGCTTGCCGAGGCCCACCGCCACCTCGGCGGTCGCAACCGTTCAAACAGCACCAATCGAGCACGGTCATCGGCCTGCGCGGCACTTCGGTTCCCTTGCAAAAAGAGGCGTCCCAGGGCGAAGTCAACAGCTGTAGATCTGAGGCTGCGAAGGCGGTAACGCATGAATACGGTTCAGATTGGAGCAGTGATAGACTTGAGATAGAAACAAATCCGACGAAGTCTGTAGAACAAGTCATCGACCTATGAGGATGCTCTAATCCATCAGTTTCCACTAGCGAAATCCGTTTCCGTCCGCAATGATGAGTGGTTTTTCCTCCATGCCAGTACTGTATCGACATTTGTATTGCAGTACGACTTAGTGCCACTCCTGTAACAGGCATGATCACCAGTATACACAGTAGTATTTTAATCGGGAATCGGTCGCTGTTCTCGTAGTCTCTATAGAGCTAGATATAAAGTAGTAGAAGGATACCAATCACTGTATTCGTCTGCAAAGCCTCGCCGGACCCTCTCGGGATGGGAGTGCCTGGTAGTACAGATGAATTCAGTCACCTGGGAATGTAGTTTTTGAGGCATTTACTGTCTTGCGTCTCTAATGAACCCAGACACTACAATTTGTGTTTTCATCTTCTTTGACAGCTTGAGTTTTGTTTTGTCCAACGCCCATCAGCAGATGAAGAACCATTCTCACAGCTAACAGCGACAGGTAGGCCCTTTTGTGTCATCAAAAGCAGTGCCTGATGGGCGGCCTATGTATGAAACT
This sequence comes from Chondrus crispus, assembly GCF_000350225.1. Taxonomy (NCBI): domain Eukaryota; phylum Rhodophyta; class Florideophyceae; order Gigartinales; family Gigartinaceae; genus Chondrus; species Chondrus crispus. The sequence goes on along the minus strand of NW_005179040.1, from coordinate 60,312 downwards.
GCAGTAATCTGACTCTAAAAGATCGTTCTTGCCATTCGTTCTTCAAGGTGTCTATGAAACTCTAATTTGAAGCAATCGATGCTAGTCAAGCCCTTTTTAAACGCCAGCATGCATTTGTTTCTATTAAAGTGCAGGTCGTATAGCGAACCACATTGAAGCATCTGTTGAGCAGTAGTTTGAAACGAAGTTTTAAAAGGAAGGCTCACGCAAAACAACAACATAACTCGGGCTCTAGGGTGCCATCTTGCAGGGCTAACAGCGGCAGAAACCATAGTCTATTCCACGAATCACCGTCAACGCCCTTCTCTACTTCTAGAGTCGATATTCAAAACAACAGGGGTACTACCCCTAGTATGGTTTTCATATGCATAGTATGCATTGCAGTTGGCAGAGATATGCAGTACCCTTGGGTAATGTATATATCTAATGGTGGTGACCTTATCTGGTTCGAGTGTTGCAAAACCATAAGTACCATCGAGACGTTCTCTTCCTTATGTAGATTGGCGATGTGAGACTTTTTTTGGCAGTACGAGGGTGTCCGACCGTCAACGATTTTTCCGGTCCACACCAATCGACCAAGTCAACATCTATCAATGTAGGTGGGATTTTTCTGTATTTGCGTCCTTGGACACGATCTGCTATGTAAATAATCATGAGAAATTGGAGAGATAGGAGATACATCAGGGCCAAACTCACACAACATGTCCAATAGAAGTACTCCATTTGTTTTACAGCAGTAACTACATTCACGAACACCGTACCCTATGGTGTTGGTGTCCCGATCGGTGGGACTTCATCCAAACTTGATGAGGGCGCAGGCGTCCGTTTCGCCGAGAATTCGTTCACAGATGACAGGGGCGTTGGGGTGCTGGTCAATACAACTGCAACAGCGCTTGATCACATGCGCAATGTCCCAGTCGATGGGAGTGGTGGCCTACCACTAGGTGACGGTACCGGGGTACGCGATTGTAGTGCAATGTGCCTGTCAGGCCGGAACCAGGGTCCAACGGTCCAGCGACAACACAACCAACAAACAACAACCAACAAGAGTTGCCGACGGCACAGCCCTACGGAGTGTCCGATTCTCCCTTTTCCTTTAAGTGGGTTTGCGGCCCACAGTAGCTCAAGTCCCTGACAGGGGGATGGCAAAAGGAAGAGGCCCGCCCCGGGACGAATGGTGGTAGAGTCTTGTACAGGCAGCTGCTCGGCGAGTTCGGGGCGGTGATTAGGAAGCCGGGCCCGATGGGTCGTAAAGCCAATGCTCGCGGAGCGCCTGTTATACCTTATACCCTCGATAAGGTCTTCGACGGGGGCGTCGCAACGCAGCCCGACGGGAATTAGCAAACACGTAGCAGCGCTACACCTCCGTACTGCCCGATGGCAAAGTACCGACACCGGAACGGTCGCAATCTGTATTCGATGGAACCAACACTGTCCTGTATACACAACAGGACCTTCGAGGGAAACGTCGTTGCAACAGCCTCCGTCGGTGGTCGTAAACAAGTAGCAGAGCTACACGCACGTGTCGCCCGATGGCCAAGACACCTACACCGGTCCGGTCGCAACCAAAGCCGATGGCACCAACACAAGATAAGGGAATAGAAATAGAGATAGAAATAGAAAAGGATAGGTGAAATAAAGGAAAAGGAAAGGGAACCCCCGAGCGCAAAGGATAACGTAATCTGTGGTAAAAGGGAGCGTCTTGGGAAAGACGGACTTCGACCAAGGCGATATTCAACTCTGGTAACTCGGTTACCTTTACTGACTTGGTCGTCAGAGGGCTAAGGTTTATATCGCCCCGCCGAGGCCACTACAGTAGCTCGCGGCGCTAGATCCTAGATCTAATCTAGTGTCAGCAAAATTAATGCCAACTAATTAACTAAATAAAATAAAATAATTAAAAATTAAAACTGTGCAATTATTCACACGTGTGTCCCCCAACCCGGACTACTTTTCATATCCAAATATGTTCCTTTCTTTTCGCCTTCCTTTTCAGGTGCGTATTGCACTACATATCCCCCTTCTGAGCGTCCTTGCACATCGGCTACACTCCTTGATCTCCAACTCCTTCTTCTCTTCTCGACCCCTTCTTTCTCCATTCCTGACCGACGGTCTCCGCATGAGCAAGGACAAGACGAATCCCACGTGTCCTCCACCTCCTGAGCTCGCAGGCGAAAATACTGCCCGTCGACGCACCGGTGCCGGCTTTGCGAACAAGTCTCGCGCTTCCGTCGACCTCCCTCCTATACCCCCGACGTCCCCCTGATTCGGACGCCTCCGACCCGGCCTTTCATCCAGGTTATCATCCCTCCTGGGTAGCCCGCCACTAACCCTGGCTCGAAGAGCTACAGGAAAAAATCATGCACGAACATCCTTCCTTATTTGCCTCGGCCCAGTGGTTCTCCTCCGTGGGTATTCGCGACGTTTCCAAAATCGAACAGCAATTCGCCGACGACGCGGGCATGCTTCCCGGTAATCTCCCTGTGCTTGCTATCCGCTCCTTTGACTGGCGAACCCGTGTAGCAATTCCGATTTCCATCCTACGTCATCCCCCCCACGGGGCCGTCCCACTCTCTCTCTGCGATTTATGGAGGCCGTATTCGTTCGGCTTGCCATCCCCATTTACGACACCCTCATACCCTCGTCATACGGTTGCGACACTTGGCGTTGTCGTACAGAGGGCGAACGCCTCTACTTGGACAATCTCATTGATATCACCTTTTGGTGACCCTGCCGCCGAGGCGGATCGCCTGTGGCGAAACAGACATACTGTCACATCCGATGCCATCTTCTGGACCGAACCCATTATCCCTTCGAATTTCCGTCATTTAAAACGCGGGGGTATTTTCTTCTTTCAGAACACAGTGCCCTTTGAACGGCGTATTCGGTCTGATACGCGGTACTTCATCGGCTACCAAATGGTAGAGGCGCGCGAGATTTCCCGTCAGCATTATGCAAGTCGTTACCAGCGCATCCCTCATGGTGGAGCCAGTACGAGGTGAGTCAAGGCTTTTGGGCTGAAATGGGACCCATACTCACGAACTATGGCAGCTACCTGCGGGATCGGCAACACGGGTTATGGGTGGTCTTCCTCACAGAGTGGTGCGTCAAAGTAGCCGCGACCCTCTTGTGGGAGGCCTATGATTGCTGGCGCCTGTGGCACCTCCCCGCGAAGCTAATAGCACAAATGCGTCTATTGGACTTCTCTGTCCCTCTGGGTGGCTCTGATTTCAATCGCGAAATACACTCCCTCCTTGATACGATCGAGGGCGTGGATTGGGACTGTGTCCCTCCGCAAAACTCCTCTCGATTCTTCAATCGCCAACGTCCCTCTTTCTCCCCTGGTCGAAACCACCCAGCCGCGGGCGACTTCGTGTGGTTCAAACCCTGGTCATCGACCCTCTGCTCAGCGTGGGAAGCTCAAACGAGCCGCCGATTCGGAAACCAAACACCGGTTCCCGACCTCACCCCCATCGTAACATCTGACCCCCGGGAGCTTCACGTATGCTCCCGTCCTTCCTCTCCAATTCCTCCTCGATCGGCTTTCCCTGCTTCCCCACGCGCAGCCCTAGCCTCTCCATCCTCGTCAAAGGCGCCTTCAGCTGTCGAAATTCCCTCGGCAGGCCACACCGAGACGTTATCGGTAAGGGAAGTGATATCTTCCCCCCCGTCTCCTACAATTTCCAAAAATACCCACGACGTCACGAGCGTATACTGTGCCTTGCTCCGCGCTCACGGTGTTGAGGGAGAGGCTCTGCAGGGAGCCTCGATTGACGACTTGCGAGTTTTGGCTCCCCTCGTGTCATCACTTCCAAAGGGCAAATCCTTTGGCAACCCTTCCGTCTGAGCTGGCGGGCGCGACAATTCCCTCGTGATAGCTTGTCGCATCTCTATCCTGCCTGCGCGACGCTGAATTTGCCACATCGTCATGTCGCCTCTGATCCGTAAATTGAATTTTCCTGCGTGCTCCTTCGTCCCTTCGTTTCCCCCTCTTTTTCTCATTGATGCCCACCCCGTCATAATCACGGTGGCACCCTTATACATCCTTCCTCCTTCTATTCACCTCGCTACTTCCTCCTCTTTTCCATTTTTCTTGGCGCTCCCTCCCCGTTATGATCACGGTCGTGCCCTCATATTATCTCCTTCCTTCTCTTCCCCTATCTCTTTTCCTCCTCTTTTTGCTAGTGGGCCCCCGCTTTCCTCCTCTTGAACCTGCCGACCTCACATGTCGATTTTCCTGTGAAAATCGACACCACAGTGGTACAGAGATCGCCCACCTTCCGATCGCCTAGTATGGGAGTTCCTGCAGCTCCCCTTTCTCCTTGCACTCCCAATTCTCGAGGGTGACCCCCGAAAAAAATAAAAACGAAAGAGGAACAGAATGTGCTGTTCTTCGAACGTGGCAGAGGTTCGATCCTCCTTGCCACGCACCCGTGTCTGTCATCCAGGGAAATGACTTGAGTCACATTGTCCTGTTCGGCTATTAAAACTCAGGTGTTCCGGTATCGTGAAGTTGAGTCACGAAAACAATTGCGTTTCCCTTGAGAGTATATCTCCAATCAATCCTCGAGCGGCTCTTTGCGAGGCGGAATAGTCGTTGACCAAGCCCCGGAGAGGGGCGTCTTGAAATCCACCTCTGGAAGTTTGGTGCTTCCGTGTTGCGTCCCCATCCGTGATGCATGCGTCTAATTTTCGTTCTCTTATTTTTCCCTACTCTTTTCCATCCTTGCCGCATGACGGACGTCTCCTTTTTCTTGATACCATGCCCTCGTGTGACCTCTTCCTCCTCTTTAATCTCAGTGCACGTCCCTTTCCTTCCTCCTTTTAGGACGTGATCCCCCGTTTGGGAGGGTTATTCGCGTAGTCCCGCGGGAGGTCTACTCCTTGATCGCTTTGACATGTCGCTCCCCCACGTAAGCAGAGGGGGAAATAAATATAGAAGCAATCGAAGCATGAACTGTAGAACGAAAATGAAAGAAATGCGAAAGGAAGTGAGGTGGGTCCTCCATGACGAAACGCTCGTGGTTGGGAACAACGAAAGGAAAGACATGAGCCGGACGTCGTCAGATGCTAAAAGCAACAATTGGGTCATTAGTAACAAGCTCATTGAGAGACGCTTTCTCTCATTTGGAGTTGTTCTCCCCTCGGTGGTCCTCCTGTGCGTTCGGGGTAGAGCGTGGCGCGACGCTCTCAATTGCCTCATCAAATGAAGACCTCAAGACCCCTCTGGCTGGAGCGGGGCTTGCCGATCCATTTTCTTTCTTCCCTTTTCGGTTTTCCCTTTTCTTCCTCAACAAGGGAACTGTGTTGCGAGAATAAATGTTCGCGGTCGGGGACAGGACAAGAATGGTCTTCCTGAGCGAAGGTGTGAACCTGATTGTCGGCGGTAATGCCGACCTTTTGTTACCTTTGCTCGTGCAGAAGAACGCTTTCGCTCATTGATCGTCACTAGCGAATTCGACGATCCGCGGTGTGCGCTCTTGTCAGTGTCTGGCACGGTAGGTGGTGACGATGCGGTTCGGTGACCCTAGATACTTGTGTCGTCGGTTGTAGCAGGCGTCGCTCAAGTGTCGCGCGACGAACAAGCGCTGTAATTTTCCACTCAATTACGAATTTAACTTTCGATGGCTGACACGTGTTCCATTTTCGACCTTCACCGCTAGTCCAGCAGCTCTCTGGCGGCATCCTTATTATTTTTTTGTGATCAGATCATGCCCTTCGAGGGCGGACCACTGATCCAAGCGTCACTTCACGCGTGCGCTACGGCAGCGCGTGATCTTGTCTAAGGAGGTGCATTACTGTGCCTCAGTCTGAGACTACAATAGGATTCCCATTTGTTGTTTGGGCAGTTCACCCCGTTTCGTTTAGGAGAGGGGATTCCAGTCGAAATCACCTAAGTCATTCCCGTTTTCCTCTCCTCAGTTCGTGTGATTCGGGTCCCCTGTACACATCCCTACTCTCTCATCGCAGCGCGGTCCCCAGCGTCCTTCCACTCTGAAGGTCCCGACCTCGTGTGAGGGCAGCGACAACTCTCTTCACATTTCCAATAGTCCGCTCACGGTTCCTTCGCATCTCGCCCCGTACACGGGCTCTCGATTGACCTCACCCATGAGGACCTGAAAATTGACTGCATCTTTCCGCACTCCCTTTTTCGTCAATTTGACACCGCCCCTCTTTTCATTCCCGTTCGCCTTTCCAATTTTGTCACGCTTACTCATTTCTGCCGCCATCTGGTAACGACTCCACGCTTCCTAAATTGGGAACGGCCTCTCGATCAGCCGATCGCCTGAACTGCCTCCCCCTGGTAGGCTGTGCTTGAATCCTATCATCAGGCTTGTTCCATCGTATAATTCGTTTCCCTTTCGTCTCGAAGCACCACGTAATAGCTTAATCACGATCGTCGAATGGCACTTCCCCTTGATCGTAGACGTCCGACGTATTCGCCGGGAAGTCGTGCGCTTGCTCGGGGGTCGCCGACCGAAGTGCGGCGCGTGGGGAGAAAACAAACAAAAGCAAACCAAATAAAATGAAACGACACAGAATAGCGAAAAAGAAGAAAGTGGGTAAGTAAATCTCGATGAGGATGTTAGTCATTGGAGAGCTCGCGTTAGAAAACGGGTTCGTTCCGCAGGGTTGCCGTCGGCTTGTGCTTCGCATGGTCTCAATCTTAACAAATAGAGGAGAATGTCCCCTGGGTGTCTCTTTCGATCCGAGTCAGATCGTAGCTTCGACGCGGGATCGCCCTGAGCTTGTGTGCCGTCGGCTGTGGGCGACGACCAAAAAACATTTCTTTTGAATCTAATTACGCTCCTAGGGGGCGGTCTGTTGATTGCCACTGTCCTTTTTACGTGCCCCCCTCGATTGTCGTGCGAGCGGCTTCCACGAGGCCATATGCTTCCTCCCAGAATACAGTCTCACGTCGAATTCTCGAAAACACACCGTGCTTCAATCCCTTCTCGCCAAGGGACTCTGAGGTAAGACCGCCTTTCTCCTCTCGCTTCAATTTTCCTCATTTTTTTGTGTGAGGGATCTACTGTGTTCACCTCCCTTCCCTCGTCAATCAGTAGAAGATCATCGCCTCTTCAATGTCCTCCTTGGACTTCTCATAGACTTGCTGACCGACCTCCGCGGTGCGGGGTCGTGTCCCTAACGTTTCAAAAAATAAAATAAAATAGAACAACACAAAAGCAATCACAAATAAAATAAAAACGAGACCGAACAGTTATGAAGGTAAGAGTGAAAAAGGTGGATTATCCAGTCCATGTCCCCGTTCTTCCAGCGTTCTTCCTTCGTTTGGCACACCGTTACGCGACTTCCGACCTGAGTATCTCATCACGACGCTCATCCTACTCGTGCGCGCGCTGCTTCTACTTGCGGGTGGCTGTCTGAAGGCCCCTCACCTGGTTCGTTCCATCTCATCGTTCCCCTTTTCTTGACCCTAAGGTCGGCTCGCTCTGCCCAATGCGGATTACCGCACTGACACTGACATGTGAGATTCTTGATTACCACTATCCTGGTTGCGCTTGCGCGACCTGCGCGGGCAAGAATAATCTTTTTCGTCCGAAATACGTGACGGCTGCGCTGCGGGGCAATTGCTCAATGGGTTCCCACGTGGCGTCCTTGAGGGTATACCGATACCATCTCACTTTGAGAATTAATTTCTCCCCGTCGTAGCCGTGGTCCACCATCTTGTTGATCACATACTCCTGACTTCCGGCTCCTTCTTCTTGGGTGTCCAACTGTCCGTCCCCCTTCTGAAGAGCCAGCGACTCACCCTCATCCTGCTCTTCCGAACCTCCCATCTCTTGTAGATCGGGCGGGATGCCCGCAGCTTCTTGATTTATCAAAGGTTCGTCATCCGTCCTATCCCTTGCTTGCGCGGTGGGTTCTTCTCGTTCCCCGTCTCATTTGAGGAATTGTAGCGCTTGTCGTAGCCCGACCATCGGCGTGTAGTCCATGGGACTAGGGGCTAATTCGACTCTATCTCGCGACACGCGCTCTTCCTGGTCGCCGATGGCAATGATGACCGTATTCTCAGTTGACTCCTTCACTTGATATGGACCCGTGGCCACTTGTGCCAACTTCTGTTTCGGCTCGGTAGCCGTGCCTTGCTCTTTCCGAAGGAATACGTAGGATCCTGAAGGGATGTCATACTTCGACTTGCGGAGCCTTGCGTCGAAACTTCGCTTGTAGCGCGCTTGTTCTTTCCGCAAGGTTTTACCAGCGCCTTTCATCAGGCTTTCCAACCACGACTGCCATTTCAGGTGGTACGCTCGATTCGAGCTAAATCCTTCCAAACTTGGCTGTGCTTGTAACGCAATGCTTCTCGGCGCCCGAGCTAACACCAGCTCGAAGGGCGCGATGTTCGTAGTTCGATGAACTTACGTGTTGTATGCGAACGTCACGGCGTCGCTAAATAGGTCCCAGTCCTTGGGATGCTCTCCAACATATTTTCGCAACGCAGAAGTCGGCGTGCGGTTAAACCTCTCAACTTGGCCGTTGGCTTGCGGGTGGTACGTAGTCGTGAACACATTGCGTATGCCGAGAATTCGGCAGACGTTCTGAAAGAACCGGGCCGTGACCTGTGTTCCATTGTCGGACAGCAGCTTGACCGGCGGTCCGTACACGAATACCCAATGGTGAACGAAGACTTGTGCGATGTGCGCAGCTCATATCTTCTTCAACGGTACGGTTCGTACCAGTTTCGAGTATCGATCGCTGATCACGAGAATATACCGATTTCCTCGTTTAGTTGTAATTAGCTCGCCGAGGATGTCGATGGCGACAAACTCCAGCGGAGCTTTGGGCGTGAACAGCTTCATTTCCTTCGTGTTTCTTCTTAACTTCACCCTTTCCCGCGCACATGCGGCGCAATTCTTCGCGACTGCGTAGCAGTCTAGGGCCATCGTAGGCCAGTAGAAATATCTTCTCAATGTCTTGTAAAGTTTCCTGCCTCCCGGGTGGCCTGCCAATTTTGCGTAGTGGCTCAACCCTAGGACGCGGTCCCTTAACGATTGTGGTATCACCACTTCTACAAACTTGTACAAACTCCGCCGCGGTACGGCATAGAGTTCCTTCGAGTTCCTCGGTCTCCATGCTGAACGTTCTCACCTTTCCGGCGTCCATTTCTTCCTTGATGCGATTGCAGAAGGGGTCGACGGCTTGCTCGCGAATGAGCTCCTCCGGAGTGACAGCTTGGAATTGATCGAGGCGATCAGGGGCGGTCCCCCCCTCAAGAGCGAAGATGTCGTCTAACGCGTCAAAACTGTCCTCGTCCTCCACTGTTCCCTCGGCCGGTTCGGCCATAAAGCATGGGATTTCGTCGTCGATTTCGTCGACGGTTTCTCCTACGGTTCGTAATCTTGACAGTGCATCAGCCTGGCTGTTCGCCTTGCCCTTCTTGTACTTGATTTCGAAATCAAATTCCGAGAGGCGGACCCTCCATCGCATTAATCTCCCGCTGGGGTCGGTTACGTTCATCAACCACCTCAAATGAGGCATGGTCGGTATGCACAATGAAGTGCTCGCCATATAGATATTGTCTTAGAGTCTGTAAGGCCCAAATTACCGCTAGACATTCTTTTTCTGATACAGAATAGTTTCTCTCGGCTGGGGCTAACGTTCTGGAAAAGAACCCGATGGGTTTACGTTGCGCATCCGGATGCGTTTGAAATAATGCAGCGCCGATTTGATAGTCGCTTGCATCGGTATCTACCGAGTATGGTAGGTCCTTCTTCGGCAGCGCCAACACCGGTGGCGCCAAGATAGCGTCTTTGAGCTTATGAAAAGCTTTTTCGCACGGTTCGTCGAATGCTTCCAACTGGACCGGTTGTCCCTTCTTCAATAGTTGATTGAGCGGATGGGCAATTTTCGCATAATGCGGAACGAATCTGCGGTAGACATTACAAAGTCCCAAGAAGCTCCTGAGTTGGGTCTGCGTTTGAGGGTACCTCACTTGTTCCAATGCGGCGGTTCGCGCGGCGTCAACTTCCAATGTACCTGGCCGAACGACATGGCCCAGGTACTTGATCTTTTCGACGAAAAATTCGCACTTGCGAAGCTTGAGCTTCACGCCTGCCTTTTCCAATACAGACAGTATCTCATCCACGTGCACGATGTGCTCCTCCCAGGATTTGCTGAACATGATTGATATCATCTAGATATACCAGACAGCATTTCCAGCGGAACGGAGAGAGCAGGATATCCATGGCTGTCTGAAACGTCGCTGGCGCGTTGGTTAGCCCGAAGTGCATTATTGAAAACGGTACAGACCTGAGTGACACGAAAAAGCTGTCTTGTCGCGGTCCGCTTCCGGAATAGGCATCTGCCAATACCCTGAAATCGCGTCCAACGCGGAAAAAACCTTGGTGTCTCCCAACGAGTCCAGACACTCATCCATGCGCGGCAAAAGGTATGTGTCCTTCACCGTTACCGCGTTTAACCTGCGGTAGTCTACGCAAAAACGCATCGATCCGTCCGGCTTGGGCACTAATAAAACGGGCGACGCCCATTCTGACTGCGCCGGCTCGATGACTCCTGCTTCTAAAATCTTCTGTACTTCTGCGTCCTCGACCTCCCGAGCCTTTGGACCGGCTCGGTAGGGAGCTTGTGCAATTGGCCTTGTATCCGTGGCCAGTTCAATCCGGTGGACCGTGGTGTTGATCTCACCAAGGGTCCCATCCCACATGCGGGAATATTTTTCAACATCCGGCGGAATCTTTCGCGCAGCCGGTCCGGCACGTGGCTCAGGTCGAGCTCCTCCACGTCCGGCGGGGGAGGCTCAATCCGCCGCTCCGGCTTCGTAGTTGCCGTCGCGGAGAGCCCTTCCTCCCGTTCCCCTTGCTGGTCCTCGCGATCTTGTTCCGACGGTTCGCATCTTCTCTCGCCCGTAGGCGGCGGGGTAAAATTAGTAAATTTTTCCTCATCCCTTTCTTGAATTCCAAGTACCTCACCAATGGGGGTATTGCTCTTGAATACGGCCCTCGGATGCGGTAGTAGTTCCGCCACCACTTGGCCTTTTTGAACCCTGACAGGGTAATTCCTAAAATTCGCAACAAGCAATCTAAAACGTTTGTCAGGCTCAACTTGAACTACACCGTTGGTGCTTACCAGTCCGTGCTTGTCGTACAGGGGTGCGTAGGGTTGAACGACGACCAACCCAGTCCTCTTCGAGGTGCATTCGACCATGCGTTGCGTCCCTGGCTCAATGGTCGTGGCCCTTGCCACCTTCACCCTGGGAGAAACTCGCTCCCCTTTTGCATCAGTCTCGCCCTCTCCGGGAACCAATTGCTTCTTCGATCTTCTCGCCTAGAATCGCCGTACGATCGGAATCTCCGAGAAATCCGCCAACTCAACTGTCCTCTTTCGTGGGTAGATAGCCTCCACGAACCAATCGCAATAGTCCGGTCCTAGAATTAGGGGGACTGCGAGTTTTCCACGAACTATAAATTCGACTGAAGCCACGAAACGTCCAAGTCTCACAGGCATTTTGAGTGTACCTAGAGTTCGGAGTGGCCTGTTATTCGCATCGCCGATGTCTTGGGTCAGTCCGAAGGAACGAGAGTTTCCATTCCTGCGGGAAGCTCGGATCTCCGGATGAGATTAGGTCCCGCGCCGGTGTCCAACACAGACAGTACACGGCTCATCAATCCGACAGTCGGTCCAATGTCCGCGAAGACTTTGTAGTTTTTCCTCGCAAGGACCAAAATCTTCTCGGGACATTCCCCGCGCTTGACCCTGTACCAGGGGCGTCGGACTTGCTCAAGCGGATCGTCCTTGCCTCTTCGCAGAATCTTCTTGACCCCAATGGGTCCTTTCGGGTTATCGATGATTCCAACTGTCTCCTCGTCGTCGACTGCCTCCTTCGCTAAAAGCGGGGAACGGAACTGGGTCCCGGAAATGGTTCGCCGGACACATGTCTCTCCTTTCGAATTTTTTGAGATTCCCCCCCTTAGTTTTCCTGTCGCCGCGGATTTCTTCTCCAGTCCGACGACGGCCCTGCGGCTGGCCTTCCTGATGTCCGGTTCGAACCTTCGGCAGAGGCACTCGGTGTGCTCGCCGCCTGCGATTCGAACCATCGTTTTACCTTCAGGTAACTTGTCGACGGAATTCCCAACCTCTCCATCGGGGAGAGCATCTCGTAGTTCTTCAGAACTCGGTGCATCTCTCGGAACGAGAGCAAGCACGTAGGCGCTCCGTGCCCCTTCTCGTAGCAATGGTAGCATACGAGACCATGCTTCTTCTGAGGGTACGGCGACCTTGGCGGTCCTCGGACCGTCGGCCGGCCCGTCCAGCCCGGTCTTCTGAAGGCCGTACCCTTGTCTTCCATCGGAATTCTTGGCGCTGGCGTGTGTCCGCGCCCTCGAAACGCCAACACGGATTCCGCGGCCTCTGTATACGAGCCCGTCGTATACGTGGGCGTCTGTAGCGTAGACATCCCACTAGCCCCGTGATCCTCGTCTCCATATCCCTCGGAGGGGTCATAAAAATCGCCCTCGGCGACCAGCGCTCCTGCGTATCCATTTTCTTCCTGATCAACAGTACTAGGTCCTCCGGACGCAGAAAGTGAATCGGCCAAGTGGACCGCGCCGCGGGTTTTTCGCATGGGATGCGAAGGCTTCTGCTTCCCCCCCCCCCGTCCTTAGCGTCGCTGGCGCTTGGATGGTGACTCTCCTAGTCTTCCTCTCCTTGGCGCGGCTCGCCGAGCCATGCGCCTTCGCGTAATTAACTAGTCTCAAAAACGAAACGTCCCGATTGTCTTGTCGGTATTGCGATACCATTGGCTTAATACTCGAATCGAGTCCTTCAATAAACATCGTCATTTGTTCTTCCATCGAATATACGTTTCCAAATCGATTGCTCGCGTCCGTCAGACGGATATAAAATTCCATCTCGTTTTCAGGCGGTAGCTGCTGTACTTCCCGTAAAGCGAGTACGGTTTGGCGGATTGCCTCATCGGTGGCGAAGCTTCGCAATAGCCACTGTACGGCCTCCGTCTAGACGGATCTTTTCCCATGGTGGGACCCCGCCGTTTGTGACACCGAAGTGTACTGTCTCAGGGCGATTCCGCTGAGGAACTCCGGTAGCAAGCGGATCGCTTGGCCTTCGTTCATCTCCTGGGTGTCGAACTCTTGGACTATTTTAGCTAAAAAATCTAGAACCAATACGCCATCGTCTCCTGTGAACGTATTGTCTCTCTTCACCTTAGGTGGTATGTCTCTTCTGATCTTTCGCAAGGCGGTCCGCCGCTTGCCCGACAAACGTGTCTGCGGGTTCCGGAGGCGGTACGTCCTGTACGAAAGCAAATTCTTGAAGAGGTGGTTGGTCGGATTTAATTCCTCCAACTCCTCCCATCGCGGTCCGCGCCGCGTCGCGATGTCTTCTGTCTCCGCTTCTTGATCTCTCCGCGAGGCGGAAGAAGTGACTCCGCCTCTTTTGCAGCTCTTTTTATTTGACGAAATTCCATTTCCGTCTGTCGATCTTCGGTCGGAATTTCTTGAATGGTTCGACGAGCCGTCGTCACCATTTTCTTCTGAAACATTCGACTCCGAAATTGAGTCACAATTTTCGCGGTCGTCACTACAGTGACTTTTCTTCTTCTTTCGGCCTTTGGCCGACTTGGGGTTCTTCCACTTAGAATCCCGGGTCCGGACTGACTTGTCCTTCTTCGTTGGACTGTCGATTTCTTCTCCGTCGGAGAGCGATCCCGCGTCCAAACTTGGTTCGGCCCGGCCCGCAGCTTGCTCAAGGTCCTTGAGTCGCTGCGAAGCGCGGTAGAACCGGTCGTCGATGCTGTCCCTTGTCTTGGCCAGCGTTTCCAGGGCCTGATTCGCGTCTCGCCGCGCTTCTTTCGCGGCGAGCTTTAGCGAATCCAGCACTTCCGGATCTCGGCCCGGGGACGCATCGGTACCTAAATTCTCAACGAGAACCACACGGGCTGTCAGCTCTTCAAGCGCAGCGTGGAACTCGGATTTTAGCAACTCCTGTTGCTTCTGAAAAATGCGCAGAAGTTCGTCGAGCTGGTTCTTCGTTTCCTGACGATTCTCCTCGCCCAATTTTTCGAACTTCTCTTCCAGGCCATTTTTCTCAACGGCTGTCCCCGAAGGGGACGCTTCTGCAACTGGATCAGTAGCCGAATTTCCTTGGCTTCGTGTACGAGGTCCTCGCGGAATCCTCGACTCTTGAGCTGATCCAGCCCTTCTGACCCCAGGACCGACGTCCTTGGGTTGGCCTGATGCCATGGTACGCTCTTAATAAACGAGACCTATCGAACAAATTTACCTATTCTCGACTTCTGTGTTCAGTTCCAGATTCTAGGTCGGGCTTCGTAGTTTCCAGATTCTAGGTCGGGAGACCACTTATGTAGTGCAATGTGCCTGTCAGGCCGGAACCAGGGTCCAACGGTCCAGCGACAACACAACCAACAAACAGCAACCAACAAGAGTTGCCGACGGCACCGCCCTACGGAGTGTCCGATTCTCCCTTTTCCTTTAAGTGGGTTTGCGGCCCACAGTAGCTCAAGTCCCTGACAGGGGGATGGCAAAAGGAAGAGGCCCGCCCCGGGACGAATGGTGGTAGAGTCTTGTACAGGCAGCTGCTCGGCGAGTTCGGGGCGGTGATTAGGAAGCCGGGCCCGATGGGTCGTAAAGCCAATGCTCGCGGAGCGCCTGTTATACTTTATACCCTTGATAAGGTCTTCGACGGGGGCGTCGCAACGCAGCCCGACGGGAATTAGCAAACACGTAGCAGCGCTACACCTCCGTACTGCCCGATGGCAAAGTACCGACACCGGAACGGTCGCAATCTGTATCCGATGGAACCAACACTGTCCTGTATACACAACAGGACCTTCGAGGGAAACGTCGTTGCAACAGCCTCCGTCGGTGGTCGTAAACAAGTAGCAGAGCTACACGCACGTGTCTCCCGATGGCCAAGACACCTACACCGGTCCGGTCGCAACCAAAGCCGATGGCACCAACACAAGATAAGGGAATAGAAATAGAGATAGAAATAGAAAAGGATAGGTGAAATAAAGGAAAAGGAAAGGGAACCCCCGAGCGCAAAGGATAACGTAATCTGTGGTAAAAGGGAGCGTCTTGGGAAAGACGGACTTCGACCAAGGCGATATTCAACTCTGGCAACTCGGGTTACCTTTACTGACTTGGTCGTCAGACGGCTAAAGTATATATCGCCCCGCCGGAGCCAGTACAGTAGCTCGCGGCCCTAGATCCTAGATCTAATCTAGTGTCAGCAAAATTAATGCCAAGTAATTAACTAAATAAAATAAAATAATTAAAAATTAAAACTGTGCAATTATTCACACGTGTGTCCCCCAACCCGGACTACTTTTCATATCCAAATATTTTCCTTTCTTTTCACCCCCCTTTTCAGGTGCGTATTGCACTACAGCGATGCCGCCACAACGCTGACAAACAGTGATGGCCTCGGTGATGCCGATGGTTCACACTCAGTAGAGACTTCACGAAGTCGCCGGCCGTGGAAGACCCAGGTAAGGACCCCCCATCTCAAATCAACAGCTTTATACACATGTGCAAATTCGTCCCTCCGTTTATAGCGCATATCCCCTTCTTTCTACGTTTTCCGTTTCTCCGCCACACGCCCTGTTCCAGGTCCACCACTCTCATGTCCCCTTCCATCTCTTCTGCAACCCCCTCACAGCCCCCTTCGCTACTACCTCCCCTCCTCTTCCTCCTCTACGTGCGCCCCCTCCCTTCCGTACATTTTCGACAAGTTATCCTCGCTCGTTGCTTCGAAAACAAGAAAATAGAGATGTAGTCTTCTAGATTGGCCGTCAGCTCTGGTTATAAATAAAAAACAAGTTGACGCGGTGAAGTGGGCACGTCTTAGAGACACATATCGCTCCGCGCTCATGAAGGAGATGGATTGCGACGAGGAAAGGATGGAGCCTCGTGAAGGACCACTAGGGGGCTTTTTTCAGGCACAGGGAGGTTGAAAGGGGCGCAGTCTGCGGTAGAGAAAGCGCATTCATATCCGAACTACTTGTGACCAGTACATAGGCTTGCGGTGCAAGCCGTACACATGATGACAACCTGTCGTTTCCAGTAATTCTGCCAAATAAAAAGGCACAGAGCACGGAGAACGTGCATTTGACAAACAACACGTCAAAGACGATTCGGGTGCTGAGACAATGTTCAAATGGATATCATAGCCATTTTGAGAATTCGGTCAAGCATGCAGCGCAAGTATCTTGAACAGATTGACGAGCTATACCCTCGGGAAGAATTTCATATCACGTACATGCCGTTATTGACAATGGAGGTTCGCGGTGTTGAGGCACTACCAAAATATGGACAAGTTACCCATCAGTGATGCTCCGTAGTGTGGTGTTGCGTAACTGACGGTATCGGCTTTTTTAAACAGGTAACGTCAGTTGAAATTGAATGTACTGCTTGCAGTCTTGAGCTCCCTCTGCTTTTGGTATTCTCACATACTGTCATCACTATCGTCATCATCACTGCTTAGGACGCGGCGTCCATCTGCTTTTCTCCGCTTCGCAGAAACATCCATTGTCCTCGGTGGCGGGGCCCTTTTCGCACGCATCAAACGCTCAGCGTTCAGACGCTACGCCATCCTGCGTGCCTGATCTTCCCCGCTGTCATCGTCAGACTATCTTTCCAAGCTGGCAACTGTCAAAGGCCGCCTTCGTCGCATGTGTCTCTTGCGAACTTGTCTCCGTTTTGCTTCTATTTTGGCACTCTCCCGTCGTCGTCTATTGTTTTCCACCTTGGCCTGTGCTTCCAGTTGCTTACCGGTATCGTCCATACATCGGAGCATTGTTCGCCTTTCTGGACGTTTACTAGCGTCTGTCATGGCTGCTCTAGCCGTAGCTACTTTTGCGGCCGCCTCGGAGGTGGGGTTCGACTGAACACGCATGAGATTCTTGACACGTGACTCACAGGTGTGTGAGTCACACCACGTCGGTTCCTTTTCGTAAGACAGAATGTCTCGATGCAACAGTGTCAGCGATCATCAAAAATTGCTGGGAACCGATCGACAAGGTTTTCGATCCATCTGACCACGTGATTACACGGGCATTCGATTCTACCACCTGGCTCCGTGCCAAGGGGTCATTTTGCGTTCTTTAACAAGCTGTAGCACTGTAGCGTATGCGAAGCGGTCTCCTTGGACACCGGAACGAAGGCGGTGTAATACAGGGTTCTGTTCTTGTGGTAAGCTGTCCAGCTTGTTGTGGCGGCTCGTATGGGAGTTATACTTGGCAGAAAGTGCAGCATGTCCATGGGGAACTATCTATGTACGCAGTTCTGTAGAATCAGGGCACGGCCCGTGGCGGTGAGGGCTCGTGTTAGATGGGTTCTTTGAACGGCGAGCTGTCTCTTGAATCTCTCCGATCGGGTGACGGAGAGCGGGGCGGCGTCGGTATGCGCACAACAGGCTGGGCTTGGTCGCTTTCGAAATCATCGTCCGATATATTGGAAATGTCCCCACGGCAAAGCCCAGACATGATATAATATGCAGGAACTGCCGGACAAAAGCGTGGATATGTTTCGGCCGTCGGATCGGGCGCAGGCAGACGCCTTTTTAGCTCATAATATCCCGCTGGCGCTGCAGCTGCCAGCCGCGAACTGGCACGGCGACGAGCGAGGGAGACATGAAGTGCGGCTGGGTTTCCCCAAGCGCCTCTCCTTCTTCGCCATGAGCAGCTCCCTCCTCGCGACGGTAGCAACCCGTTCGGCAACGCGGTCCTTCCCTGCTTCCTCCGCCTGGCCGACCCTTCTCTCCCTCCCTTCCAACTTGCGCACCCACGCATGTAACCTCCTCTGCTCGACGCCCGAGTACTTCAAGTTGGCGAAGAAGGAGCGGTAGGGGCGGGGGATGAACACGAGCAGCGTGAGGGCTTCTTGGAATTGACAGGGACTTTAACTAGCTCCCTCACTTCAGCAACGCCCAAATTCTTTGCTTCATCTCCGCCAAGGAGACGAAGCACATCTTCGGTTAATGCGAACGGATACCTTGAAGCGCTATCATGGACAATACCACGGTTGCAGTCCAGCGCAACGCAATGATCTACAATTCCGTGTTTCACTATTCGGACTATCCACACTCCTTGATTATGGTGCGCAAGCCACTTGAAAGGATTTGCATCGAAGGCCTTCTTCTCAGCTTTAGGAACTCGGCGCACTGATAGTTGAGCGGGAATTTGGTGAACCAGAGAAATGAGTAGCTTGAGTGTTTTGATCTTCATCGGGTGCTTCCGAAGGTACTTGTCGACGCTTGTTCCTCCTGTGGTACCATATAGCGCACAAGTGCCGTTGGACAGCGCAGCCGACACGCATGAATCGTCGTTGCTGCGCACGAGGTTCGGGCCATGCTGGTGCATCTCAAACCTTCTTGATCCAGTGATTTGTCCGCGTGCCCCAATACCACCGATGAGTATCGGCACACCGCGATGGGCCATCATCCACGCATACAGTCGACGGAACATCTCTTGCAAAAACTTTTTCTTGCGCGGCAAGTCGTTGGTACCATAATCTATCGCGTTTAATAGAGCCTGCATCGTGTGAAGGGATAGTGTAATCGAATTGGCATCGATAGGCCAGAAACTTTCGTCACCGCCTGTCAATCCGGCGGCAGCGTACAAAACTCCGTCTTGCTTTTTGTGGCCGCTTGCCCCTTGTCGGCCATCACCAATCATCACCCTGTCAATCGCCCAGCTCATGATGTCCAAGAATACTAGGAATGTTGCACCTCCCCGGAGATCTGCACAAACTTCCGTTCTTAGTGGACACGCGTGAGATGGGCGCCGGGCTGTTTGGTGCGACTGGGTTCCGGGTCACTTGGAGACGCGGCCGCGGTGCACCATGCTAGAGGCAGGGTGCAGAGCAAGGAGATGAAGAAGGCGGGTGAGGGCATTGCGGCGAGATGTGCGGGGGGGAGCTGGGGAACGTAGACGACGAAAAATGGCGGGTTCAGAAGGCAGAACGTACGCCGCGTGACCGCGCGTCACCGTATGCCACTGTGGTGGGCACTGGGCGGCCTCTATAGCCACACTATATTGTTTCAGTTTTGAGAGCGCTTTATCCAGCGCGAAACCGTGCGTTGGCGTGCTTTTATAGGGGTGACATTAAAACAATCATGCGTTTCTAGGGCGACTTTGCTAATATTTAGGTCTCTGCCGAAATGGCCACTATGGTATACGTTTTTATAGGGTGAAATCCCCGAATATGAGTTTGTCGGAGGTGACTTTACGATCGTTTTTCTGTCACCCTAGAAAATGGACATTGTCACCCCATGCAGAGGACACCATGGACCAAAATCACCCTACTAGCAGAGCACTTTCTAGTAGTGTCGCCCTATAAAATCCCCCACCACATTGAAATCGCCCCACGTAGATTTCACTTTGGCCGGGTGTCGCCCGCAAATCTGCACTTTGACCCTTCTGTAAAGTAGTAAAGTACACGTGTTCACTTCTCTTTATGAGGGGAATGGGATGGTGCTGTCCGCACGGCTGTTCGCAGAGGTATGTACCCTTCGAAGGGTACTGTTCAGGTCATAAGTTGAACTGAAGTCTTGGCGCCAACCCGCCCGAAAGGTTTATACTGTACAGTCACACCCCAATACTGTAATGTATTCCACAGTTTTCAGGAATTGCAATAGAAACCTTTTTTTGTTTCCTTTTTCTTTCCGCGGAAACGTCTAGGACTCGCGATGCGTGCATCGCAAAGAATTCCTTACTGTACCCGTAAAACGGGTACACGTGTACACGACCTGTTCCGCCGCCGTGAACTGCCTCGGTAAGGAGAACTCAAAAGGGCTTTGCGTCAAAAGCTCGCTTTTTGCGTAGATCACAACTGAATATAGATGGTCGTTTACGGTTGGGGCTCCCGCGCACCCGAGATATCAGCCGTAGCGAGAGTACTCTTGACTATCTATTGAAAAGTAAACAAAGAAAGAACAATATCAGAGAATAGACATGTGAGGGAAGCCCAGGGAAGGTCGTCCTGACGAGGATGGGTGGGCAAAAGAGAAATGGACATAGCCGAGAAGTCACGAGACTCTCACCCGGCCGTCGGCGATATGTAGGACAGTGAACGCTCGGTCGAATGCCAGGTGTCGGCATGTCACTCGCTACTCCCTGGACAGCTTCACCCGCATACACAAGTGTATACAGACGCTGAGCGCAAAGCGGAGCCGAGTGTGCGAGCGATGCGGAGACGGAGGCGTGCTAGACTGCTTGGCCTTGGGGCAGCATATGCGCGAAGATAAGGCGCGACGCGGCGGTGACAGAAATACTACTATCAAAGTAGACCTGTAGCATCTCCATAGATACCCACTCCAAACGATTCATGATCCAAGCGTCTGTGAATCCGAGTCCTAAAAGCTCATTGTACGCCCCGATTCGCGCGCTGTGTGACGAATAAAAGAACCCCTTTGGCGGAACAGCGCCAACACGAAGCAGCGACAATGACATGGCGGCGTTCAAATTCGCAGTCCCCAAGCGCGTTCCAGCTCGGAGGTTGAAGAAACCAGCATTGGCCGGTCGCTGTGTCTTCCACCTGAGCATCAACAGCCCGGGAGCATCCCATTCGGGATTGCGACGGTAGGAGAGTCGCACAGGGCGTTGATAAGACTTCGCTTTGCGATGCGTCAGGGCCACATCCACGCTAGCATCCGTGACATCAATGTCTTCTGCTGCCACGCATGCCACGGAAATTGACCTGCATTGAAAAATAAATGCGAAAACGACCATAGCCCAGGAGCCCACTTCCTCAACGACTTCGGTGCCCAAGCCAAACTCTGGCACACGCATCGCGATTGCGGCACTAATCCGAATTCGTTTTCGCGCTTCAGGTCGGTCGCGATCGGTCTTGTTCATGTACGCAGTAACCATGGCAGACACTAGCGGGGAACGCGTCGGAGAGGGTAGCCCTTGAGTCTCATGGAAACGGGAGACAGCGCTGATATAATCGCGAACCGAGCTTGGACCTACCCTACCCTCCAGGTACATGTAACCCAGGAAAGCGAGCACGTCCCCTTCGTTTGCAGGCAGCGGATCTCGACCGTCTTGATCACAGAACACCAACCACTTCTTAATCTGACTGCTCCTGTTTGCCCACGTCTGCGCCTTCCACCCATGCGACACCAGCAGCTCCGCCGCCACCTCTGCACCCCCCGTCTCCTCTTCCATCCCCGTCCTTGCCAGCACCGCATCCCGGATCCTCGCCGTCCACAGCTGCGCCACCCTATCCTTGCCAACACTAATTCCCATGCGGCGTTCACTGGGCGCGAGCTTTGAAGCAACGGAGGGACGTGGTCGGAAGGGCGAAGCACGATGAGCTCCTCTGCCAGCCCGCGCAAGCGCGCGTACCATGCTTGCGCTGGCCAGTGAGGAGCTATCAGCACTCCCTTTCCGCCCTCGGCCTGAATCTTCCACACCACGAGCGGAAGGAAATCGAATGGCGGATTCCAAAGACGCGCAAGCCCATCCCCCCAACACTCCCCCATCTGCGTCAGAGCGTACTTCTTCCTGGCCACCAGCGTTTCCCCAACCGGGCGATCTTTGAAGACGACCTCGTCCAAGCGGTATTCGTGCTGTATTGACCGCAACAAGCGGTCCGTAGCTCGTGCGTCTCCCGGGTCCCACGTTCGGGAAAGGGCATCTGCGTAGCGATTCACGGCCGAGGGCAACCAGCGCGCCTCTATTGTCACCCCCACCACCACGAGCATCTTTTGCAGCCTCACGAAGCTCGGCCATCATCGGCGTTGAAGCCGAGACCATGGCGTTCAGCACGTAGACGACTGCTTGGTTGTCATCGTGTAGCAGCAGCCCCCTCACGCTCGGCTGGGAGACGTAGTCGGCGAAGTGCCTCTGCAACAGAAGCCTCAATTCCCTTAACTCCCTCAGCGTTATACTTGTCGCCCGATCCTCGGCCGTCCAGAAACCGCGACCCTCCCACAAACCCGGTGACCCAGCCTCCTCGTCGTCGCCTAGGGTCCCCCCATATCCCACGTCGGCGGCATCGCTGTGCATCGTTGCACGAGGGTCCAGCCTGTGGAGGTCCCTGGCTTCTCCACGCGCCAATGAACGCCAATGTCGCAGGTCGCGCAGCGACTGCAATGGGGCACACGCATCACTTTTCTGAGCTGGTTTTTGAGTTTGCACATCAGCCTTTGAAGAGAGGCGTGGAGATGCCAGCCGTCCTTCCCAGTCGTCAGCCAGTAAAACTACATTGGCTGACGACTGGGAAGGACGGCTGGCATCTCTGGCAGGATCACAGAAAGGGAATAATGTTGGTGGTATATTTGAATCGCAGCTGAGAACCTGTATGGGAGAAAACCTGGCTTTAGAAGGGGCGGCGGTATCAATGTCAAAAGGCATGCCAAGCTTGGAAAATGTACTGATCAAGCCTGTTATCCAAAAATATGCGGTGCACTACCATCTCAAACTGCGAATAGCAAAATGAACTGTATGTGGTTTTTGCACAATCGGAAAACTACGAGGGAATCTCATGCCGCTCTGGTTGCCCTGGTGGACAGCCTGGTCTTGATTCAGTTCCAAGGGGCACGACGATTGCAATTATATACCGTAGCGAAGCGGAAAAACAAGTTTTAAGCGGAGTAAATTCCATCAGGTCGCCATCTCACGACTGTGTTCAAAAGGGTGATGCCGTGCAAGCTATTGTTCATCGTTGAACGACTAATTTGGCGTTTCCGCACCAACCATCTACTGAAGAGATGAGACAAAGTCCTGATAAGTATGAGATGTGTGTTTTCGCAGTTGATGAGCTGCTGCAGTGGAGAGATTTTTCATGTGACAGAATCGCCCACGAGAGCGTGCCGTTTGCTTTTGCTCGAAGATGTACCAGATATGGCGACAGTACTCTAAAAGTGGCACGGAACGCGCCGTTGGTACTGCTAAAACTCAATGAATCTGTGAGAAAAGTAGGGTTAGTTCATGCTTGTAAAGCTGTGTGTAACGGTAGATCATGTGAGATACGCGATATTGAAGGATACGTGGAACACGATGAGGATCTGCTTTCTGGAGGCCGATTCTATTATGCAAAGAAAGAGAGTGGTTACCCCTCGCGAATGGGATAAGCCGGAGTGCGCGGGTATGTATTGTAGCTGGGATGCGGAGCAATGCTATTTGCCGGAGAGTGCGAAAGCAACCTGCTGCATGCGTTTCACTCGTCCATTTTTCGGCATCCTTGGATTCTTACATATGTATGTGTCCCTACTCATCCTTAAGGCCACAAGTTTGATTCAATGCCCTCACTTCTGATGAAGATGGTGGGGACACTGCACGGTACTGTTCTTATTGTAAATTGCACTGATAGCATTATTTCCTGATTCCAAAAGAGCCGACGGACACATCCGCCACGGCTGCTTGACCGATTTTTCCGCCCACTGCCCTCGTGGCACAGAAAAGATCCCATGAGTCGAGCGTCCATGAAAGCAGCTTCCATCCCATATGCTTGCTCGTAGTGAACAACTGCTCTGGTAACACCGCATTAAAATCGACCTTCTTCAGGACAGCCTTCCACCGGACCTCTTTTTCGGCAGTTTTTCTTCGTTTTCGACCATCCCGCCTAGGCATCTCGAGGGTCCAAAGTAACTCAATTGCATCTCCCTCCCGTACAGTTTCCATATGCAGCAAACGGATGAACCAACTTCAATGGGCGGTATTTTGAATAGGGGTTCTGAGCAGAGGGAGGGCACAAGCTGCTGCTTGCGTACGGCACAAATTGACATTTTCAGAATATGGTGATTTGGGACATTCAATCATTGCTCATCCTTCAATTGTTGACCAATAATAATCATTTAGCAGCAATATGCGTATTTCTTCAAAAGGGCGATCACAACCCAATCGTCATGTAATACCCTCCATGCGTATATGAAAGCGCCACGGCGGTGCATCGGGCCTTCACGATTGAAATCCCATTTTGTAGCACTGAAGAGAACGCATCTCTCTCAGATCGCCTTTTTCATATCAACCTCTCCCAACTCTAACCAACCCATACGGTTTCGCGGTAGCACGAACCTCTCCCCCAACCCGCCTTCCATCAAAATTTCCAAGTTTAGAAAGAAGGAGAGCTTCTCACAGACACAAGGAGCATATCAACCTCTCGTATAGCCTGCACCCGTGCCTCTTCGAGTATAGCCTGCTCGAAAAGAACCGCGACTTCGTGCTCCACACGCATGGTGGACGCAACCGGGAAGTGATTGGCTACAGCGTGATGAATCAGGAACTTTCGTGGCCGTATTTTGGTAGATAAGGTATTTGGAATGCAATCTAGGGAAATGAGAAGGGCTGTGAGGTGGTGTGTGTGGCATGAATTGGGAAGAAATGGTGAAGTAAGTAGACGTTTTTGCGACATTTCCACAGTTCCTGATCGGTAAGGCAGCAAGCAAGCGAGGAGAATTTTATCCAAGACGTTAGAGGGAGGATAATGTAAGTTCAATCATGTTTCGAAAGCGGCTTGAGACGATAAGAAATCTAACCAGCGGCTTCGAACGCATGATATTATTTAAGGACAGGAACCGTATTGCTGCTAATTGGCGATGTCTCGAGATCAATAGTGGTCGTCTCATTGTCTCATTGTGATGAGATTTAATATTAGTGTAGCTTGCGGAAAATAAGAAAGTCGGACAGAAATGAGGTGATTCTTCTTGAGGGAGGGGATGACGATGATTTCAGGATCGTTCTTTCGGTTGGAACTGAGAAGAATACGGAAGATAAAGTGGTGGAAAGATGCGGATCAGCTGTGGATGATATTACAACTTGGGGTCACTTGTCGTTAAGCGCAACTGGGGCGCTCGTTTCATGGACAAGATATATGATTTATTCATGCCGACGCCAGGATCACCGCAGGGTGTTCGTAGATGTGGTGCAACGGTCTTCGTCCATCGAAGACTCGTCAAGTGCAATGCGGTTGCAAAAAGGGGAACGGAACGCCGCCTGAGAGCATCAATCAAGCAGTCTCGCTTGAAGACCCCTGTGCTACGCTCGACGGTTTGGATTTGCGGAACGGGAGATGAATGAGCGGTAGTAAATTTTCCGGAGGAAAATCGTGCTGTGGTTGTGGTTAGAGGAGGAGAGATCGGGGAGGGTGGGACTGATACTGTTGCATACCAGGGATGATGAAAGGAGGATGTGTTCAAGAAATGGTAGGCAGAGTTCAGAACAAGTTTCCATTTTGAAGATAACCTAGAACAACGTAACAGTGTTCTGAAAACCGAACTTTTACAGATACAACTCTATTAATAAATACGAACTCATATAAAATAGTGGGATTTGGATTGGTGTTACCAATGCCCAGCCTCAACTAATATTTCGTCAGCAATAGTGCGATATGTCGTTCCAGTGGATTATAGTTGCGGAATACTAGATGTTTATATTTGTGGTCATACCAAGTGTTAAGCAATATCCCAAGAAAACCACTGAAGTGAATGTAATAGTTTCTCTTTCTATCTGGAAATCGGTGCTTTTTTGACCCGCATGGTACATTCGGATAATGAATGATCTTGATAAGAGACGGCTCACTCAAAAAGAGTGCAAAAAGTGCTGGCATCAGACTAATGTTTTCAGTCAACATCAGCATGTTATCGCGCAGTTGTGTTTATAATTGGTAAACCCAAATTCAGTGTGTTTCTACTGTACTATCTGAGCTTTCCTCCGCAGTACGTGTCAAGATTCAGTTTCGGATACAGTAATGTCACAACAGCGCACCAAGCAGCGCGAAAACACCAATGGCTGTTTTTGATCTCACAATTACAACAGCATTCTTCGAAAAAATAAGATGTCAAAATGAGAGTTGTCACTTGCTACATCATTAATAATTGAGCACTATATAGCGCAGTTTACACCATTAAATTAAATGTAATTACTACGGAATGACTTTGCAGTGACCACTCCGTGAGAAGCACAGTGCACAGCCCGTGCTGCGGATCGCGTAAATGACCGCCGTAATATGTCAGGACGGGCCCTAACTCAGCGCAGGAACCCTGACATACCTCGTATTGACTCCTCCAGGAAGGGGTTCGCTGATATCGATTGGTGTAGTGCTGTCTGGAAATTTCACGGGCCTCAATCATCTGGGACGCCACGAAGTACCCAGTGTCGGATCGGACCGGACGCTCAAAGCGTACAGTATTTTGGAAAAAGAAAATATCACCGCGCTTCGAATGGCGAAAGTTTGTGGGAATAATGGCTTGCGTCCAAAACATGGCGTCGGTCGTAACGGTGCGTTGGTTGCGCCACAGTCGGTCCGCGTCGCACATGGGGTCACCGAAGGTGCAGTCGATGAGGTTTTCGCGATAGAGTCGTTCCCCCTCCGTACGACATTACCAAGTGTCGCAGTGGTGACATGAAGGTATGAGGGCGTCGGCCATTGGAATCTCGAGCCGAGCGAGCACCGCGTCCATGAAGCGCAGGGATAAGAAAGAGCGTCCGCGCGGGGAGAACTGACGTAGGATGGAGGTGGTTATAGCGATTCGGGTGCGCCAATCAAAGGTGTGTAGGGCCTGCAAAGGGAAGTTACCGGGCAACATGCCCGTGTCGTCGGCAAAATAATTTTCGATGCCGTCAAGGTCGCGGATGCCCACAGAGGAGAACCATTGAGCAGAAGCGAACAGGGATGCGTGATCGGGCATGGTTTTGTTCTGCAGCTCCTCGAGCGAAGGATGACGGCGGGCTACCCAAGAGGAATGGTAGCCCGGATGGAAGGCTGGTTCGGTAGTGTTGGTAACAGGGGGTAGACGGGGTATGGATGGAAGGCCCCTGGACATATCAGGCTTGCGAGAAAAGCCTACAACCGGACGCTTACGAGCGGGGCTCTCGCCCGAGCGCTCCGACAGAGAAGGAGGCATAGTTTCGTCTTGCTCTTCCGCATGCGGCAACCGTCGGGCGGAAGAGAAAACGAAGTTGGGAAGCAAGGGAGTGAAGCCGCTGCGCAAGAGCGCTCAGAAGGGAGATATGTAGTGCAATACCCGGCCTGGAGAAGGGAGATCAGGGGGGTACTGTAGTCCGAGTTGGGGGACACAAGTGTGAAATGGATCGCGATATTAATTTATTATTTAATTTAATTAGTTACCAATTAATTATCTAACATTAGATTAGATTTAGGATTTAGCGCCGAGAGCTACTGTACTGGCTCCGGCGGGGCGATATATACCTTAGCCCTCTGACCCACGAGTCAGTAAAGGTAACCCGAGTTGCCAGAGTCTGATATCGCCTTGGTCGAAGTCCGTGTTTTACAAGACATTCCCTTTTACTACGGATTACTTTATCCTTTGCGCTCGGGGGTTCCCTTTCGTTTTCCTTTATTTCTCTATCCTTTTCTATCTCTATTTCTACCTATTTTCCCTTATCTTGTGTTGGTACCATCGGTATTGGTTGCGACCGAACCGGTGTAGGTGTTTTAGCCATCGGGCGACACAGTTGACGTAGCGCTGCTACTGTGACCTATTTTCCGACGGAGACTGTTGAAACGACGTCTCCCTCGAAGGGCCTTTCCGTGTTACAAGCCAGTGTTGGTGCCACCGGCCTCGATTGCGACCTAACCGGTGTAGGTGTTTCGAGCCATCGGGCGGCACTGTTGGTGTAGCGCTGCTACTTTCATTTCATCCCGTCGGGCTGCGTTGCGACGCCCCCGTCGAAGGCCTTGTCGCGTTACAAGGTGTCGAAGAAGTTCAACGAGCATTGTCCTTACAACCCAGTGGAACCGGGGTACCCACGTACAGGCCCCACCCCACACTCGTCGAGCAATTCTCTTCGCAAGCCTCTACCACATAGATCCCGGGCCGGGCTGTTTCTCTGTGCCCCCCTATCAGGGATCTGAGATACCACGAGTCGCAAGCTCGTTCAAACGGAGAAGGGAGAGTCGGACACTTCGTAGCGCTGTGCCGTCGGCAGTTCTTCTTTTTGCTGCTGTTGTTGTTTTTGCTGGACCATCGAACCTCGGTCTCTGCCCTACAGGCGCATTGCACTACAGTAGTATAATTGCGAGGAGGCGACGACGCCACCGCCGCTGCTCCGACGTACAGTGATCTCGGGTGTAAGCGCGAGGACAACCGTAAGGGATTGTATTTAGAGCTGGTGGCCGGTGCGGAGAACAGTAATACTCCACCGGCTACACGAGTAGGATCCGAGCGTTAGATAATTAGTAATTAGTAGTTAATGGCACAAATTCATTAATTGTGTACAGTAGCTGGTATACAGTAAGTAAGAGCTAGTGTAGCGGGACAGGTGTCCTAGCGTCCCACTTAGGGGTCAAGACCGGGGCACCTGCCTCGTCCCAGTGAAGAGGAGGCAGACTCGCCTCCCTTCCCTCTTCGACTAATTGCTATCCCGTTCCGGCCTCCCTTTTAGTCTCGGGCTTCTAACCCGTGACTGGCCGTCCGGTTATAACACCACCGTCCGGCTCAGCGTCACCGGCCAGGTGAGCCTTCCCTCTTTTCGAGTCTATCCGCACGTTTTGCGTTCGCGCGTGGGTAGGCCAGCGGCGTGCGCTCCCTTGCCTCTAACCTCCCTCGTTTCCGAGTGGTCGGGACAAATGTAGCTATACCACAACTCTCACGGAACGGCCGTGACCTTGCGATTGGTACAGTCTTGGTTTCACACTAATCTTGTTGTCTGTGCAAATTCGTACTTTCCATCTGTGCACACCGCTGAATCATTTTATGAGAAATGTCTAAGATTCACAGGCGTTGTGAAGACATCTACAAATAAATATCCGATGAAATATCTATCTCATTTGGAGATTGCGGTAAAAGGAGAACTCGTCACTCTAGTTTCCAAGCCGGTAGCTGGACCTCACTTTATGGCTGTGATGTGGGTCGACGGAGACCGAGGATACTCAATTAGTTCTGTTGGAACAACCAATAGCGAAACTCCCATCTATCGCGGGAGATGGCTTACACGCCATGGTGTGAAAAGAAAGGAGGAATTGTCAGCGCGTATTCTCTCAGTCTGCGAGCGGTATTATGAAACTCGCTCTCAGATAGACCACCGCAACACATCCCGTCAAGTTGATCTCGGACTGAAAAAGATGTTTGAGGTCAAGCGGTGGTTTATGCCTGTCAACACTTCCCTATTGGCCATTTGCATCCGAGATGCTTGGAAGCTGTATACAAGTGCAAAAGGAGATGGTTCTGAGATGTCTCTCAATCAGTTCTACTGTGAGCTCGCTGACCAGTTAATTGACAACAAAATTGATCGTATATCATTACGTCGGCGAGAATCAGACAGTTCTGTTGAAGACGAGAATATAGGCTTTGGCAGTGGAATTGGTACGCACTTGATTTGAACCACTCACAAACGCAGAACCGCTTCTGTAGAGGAGCTTAGTGCTCTTTATCATCAATCTAGATGCAATACTTGCAAATGCACAAGGAAATCGAAGTTTATTTGCTCCGTTTACAAGTTCTACCTTGACAAAGAAGTATATCTATGTCCCCACCAGACCGGGCGTGACTGCTTTAAGAGACGCGTCAACGAACGTGACACGATCTTACTTACAAAGGTAAGTACTATTATTTCTAAAGCTGCTCTTAGACTTTTAAAACTGACTAAATCGGTCAGAATTTGAGCAAAATAGAGCAAAAGAGATGAAAATCCTTTTGCCCCCTATGATTCCACCCTGCGTCTAAAGACTTGCTTAGAAGACCTGCAGCAATTTCCGAATGCCCTTTTATGAGATGTTACCGAATTCAATCTCACGTTCGAGTGGGCGATGTAAAGCGTCCTGGGCTGCAGGTCACAAAGAAGAACCATCGAGATCCCCGAAGTGATTTTTCGACCACTACAAGCGCTCATCGAGGAGTTGAACCTCGACTTCTCAGACTCAGCGATCCGTGCAGACCACTGAACTGGCTTGTCAGTTACTAACTAGCTGTTTATCGTTGTATATATAGTCGTTCAAAGTTCTACTTGGAAAACATTGTGCTCCTTTCGTTCTAAAGTTGCGAAAATTCTAATTTTTGTTTACAATTTACTGTAGAGCATTTGACCTCATATGAGACCAATTGCCGGTCGTCTAGACAATATTAGTGGTATATGTAAAAGCAGTCCTACCACTGCCAAACGTAGCTGAGGGACTATTGAAGAGGATCAATACGGACATCCGTGCTGGCCGTACTGTAGCGTACCGTAAAGGCTTCCAGCGAGGAAGTCCTTGCAGATATCGCAAATACAATTACGAACAGTACCGATCCATCCAGGCTCTAAAACATACCGCGAGCTAAATATCCAAGTGGAGCCATCTGCTCTATTCTGACATATGCATGCGCCTGCGCTTCGTGAGCGAAATAGCGATCAAATGCAGTACAAAAATTATAGTGCTTTCGGTATTGTCCGAATTTTGTGTTCACGTTGTGAGTAAATGGGCTGAAGAGTTCACAGGTGCTCACACGAACTCTGAAACAATTTGAAGACACCTGTCTTCCTGTTTCTGAATCAGCAGCGTTTTTGAAAAGCGCAGATGGCACTGGCTCCTCCTCCGTCTCACGCCGGCCGACCGGTGACCACTAACACCCTCTCCGACTCGCCCCCTTCACGTCTCTTCCCCTATATTTCCCCTCCCTCCCCGGTCCTTGCCGGTTCCACTTACGTTCGCTTGCATAATGTCCGGATTACATCTTCGTGATTGAAATTGTGGACAAACTCTTCCCACATGTGTACTAAAAATTTTGACATCATTCTTGTTCACATGGTGCAGGCGTATACTCTAAGGTGAGCAATACCCTTCTCAATGGCTATATTTGGGTCATCCAACATTAATTTAAAGAAGAATTCATTTTATGCTTCCCATTTCAATTTGTAAATCTTCTCGAAAGAATCAGATTCAGAAGTTGATTGCGTCAGTATTGTGGTACAACCGTAGGGACGCTAAATCGTAATGGAAAAGGACAGGCTGTACCTAAAATTGAGGGAGCCTGGGGGACCGATACACTGGAGCGTCAGGTAGAACAATCCGGAACGGTAGGAAGCACTGGACAAGGGAGGTACACCACACTGGACAGGCGCAGTCGTACTGGGGTGTAGAGCAGTACGACCGGTGGCGAGTTGGAAACCTAAAGGTCTTGCTTAACCGTACGGAGAAAGGACTAGGGCAGGAAGTAAGGGGAGGCGTGCTTGCCTCTGTTTACCTCCAGCCCGGTGCCCCCCTTTCTTATACCCCGTAGTAGAGCGGTGGCATCGGACGGACCGCAGTAGCTGTGCATTCTGTAGCCAGCTTACTGTAGCTTACGGCAACTAAAAATGACTACTGACTAACCCACCGATCGGCCGCGCACCACGTATACACCTGCACTAGCTGGTGCCACTAACAACACGTGGACTCTCACGCGGCCACATCTACACGTGCTGGCCACGTATGCACCGTATCGGTTAACATCTTACTACTGTACTCGGCGGGGCCCCTGGCGCCCGCCTAGTACAGTAGCGCCACATGGCAATTGTACCACAGACCCCCCTTCTTAAGTGACGGCACGTCCTCGTGCCGACCGGTCGGGTCCCTTATCTCCCTTGCAAGCCGTCCCGACGACCGTGCCTGGCAGGTCTATTCCGTTATCGGTATCTGCTGCCGCCTTCTTGGCCGACGACCGCACCGCGCGGGCTTCTTCCGTAATAGGCAGGCGCCGGCGCCCCATTCGGGCAGCTCGGCGGTCTTTCGCTTGGCTATATAAGCCGGGCGAGAATTCCCATGCGGTCGAGACTCCGGCTCCCCCATGCGATCGACCCTCACCAGTACTAACCTCATCCCTTCCCAACCAGACGGTACGAGCTACTTCCACAACTTCTTCTGTCCCTATTATCACACCTATGTCGGAACAGGTGAATAACCCGACGGTGCCGGCGGTGGATCCGCCGGCGGTACGGTCAAGGGCTGAGGCGACACAGCCCCGCTCTCCCATACTGAGACCGCTGCGAAGTTTCCCCGTACCGCGTCTCCCGTCGCTCGCCCGAGCGGTGAGTCGGTTGAGAGCAGCAACGGTAACGCCGGCCGACCCGCTCGACAGGGCGGACCTTTCAACGGTAATCAGAAGTCCCTGGAGGAACCGCGGTGTGCGAGCCAATCCGTCAATGAGTCTACGAGAG
Source organism: Chondrus crispus (assembly GCF_000350225.1). Taxonomy (NCBI): domain Eukaryota; phylum Rhodophyta; class Florideophyceae; order Gigartinales; family Gigartinaceae; genus Chondrus; species Chondrus crispus. The sequence goes on along the minus strand of NW_005179040.1, from coordinate 28,214 downwards.
ATGGCCCGCCGCGCGTTCCCAGGTCAAGAACTCGACCACCGCTGGCGGCGCACGGGGCGCCCATCTGCCGCTCCGGAGCCACCGCTAACTGTTGCGGAATACAGTAGGGTTTCCCCTCGGTACCTCGACGCGGCGCGCTTTGCGGAGATCCCGGTTCAACGTGGGGCCCGCAGCCGGTCGGCGAAAGGCCACGGAGGTCAGCGGACCCAAGGCGAGGCCTGGATCAGCCGCTGGCGCCATTCGCCGTGTCGGGTTTGGGCCGACTCGGGGAGTGACATCATGTATGTCCGCTGCCCCGAGGAGGTGGCGTACCACAAGGCCCTGTTTCTGTTGCTTGCCCGGTTCGGACGGGAGGACCAAGCGGTCCCCCATGCTCGGTTGGTGGCCTTCCCCCGCCCGATATGGGATTGGTACAGCGTCGCCAACCGCCACCGTTGGGGCGAGGACGCCGCACGGGAGAGCCGCCTCCGCTGGCGAGGTACGGATTTTTCTTCCACCTCTGGCACTGCACGGAATTCCTCTCCGTGCCAGTCCAAGCGCGGTCGAAGCTCTATCCGCACCTGCCCACCGACTGGTCCGATTATGAGGCGCCCGAGCACCTCTGCGTGCCGACGCACAGTGTGATGGCGTACGTCACCTCACGGTGGCGGTCGGGCTCTCGGACCGCAGTGGATAACCAGCAGCGAGCGCTGGTCCGTGTCATCACGCTCTCGGAGTGGGCAGCTCTCGTGCTCCACTGCTTCCTCCGTGCGGTGTGCGAGGGGATGCCGTTCTCCACGCGCTATCCCGACGCGCGTCTGGACGCGCGCCGGCATCACCCTTGCCTGTGCGTGCTCTTCCGCCTGCAACCTTCTTTGATTGCATTGATCCGATCGGTGGGGATAGCCGCGCTGGAAGGTTCCCCGTTCGATGCTGACTACACCGACAAGCTCTTGGAATTCACCCTGCACCGGCCGTGGAGCGACGACGCAGACTTTATCTGGTACGATTACCGTACCGGGGTCATCCCTCACATGCCTCGGCGTGGGGAGGAAGAACCGGGGGGTCCCCATCAAGACCCCGACCAGTAGGTCATACCGGGGTCACCAGGTCTCCCTCTCGAAGAAGCCCCCACGGCGACACCCGCCCAAGCGGGGCTGCTGGGGGTAGCGAACTTCAACGGACTTGGAAGGGAGTCGGGCTCAATGGGTGCCGCTCCCCCGCAGGAGACCTTACAGAATTTACCCCAGCCCCCCACATCGGTGGTAGTCGAAGAGTGCCCCGTTGGGTCGGCCTACAGGGCCACGGAGGTCGACGAAGAAATGGAGAGGCCCCCGCCGCCCCCGCTGGACCCGATGGAGGTCGTTGATGTTGCCCACGAGACCCTCTCGGGGGCTGGTGAGGCTCCCGGGTTACCACTCGTCGGGTGACAGGGTCGGAATTTCCGTCTTGGAAGACAGAGGCTCCGCCGCCCTCACCGGATAGCCGTTCTCCGTTCCCGCCTCCGCCGATTCGCGGCGTGACGGCTTACCTGGGCTCCCCGAGCGACAGTTCCTCAGTTGCACGGACCTCCCGACTTGAGGTCGGAGCGCGCACGCCCATGCGCGACCGCTCGGCCAACGCGAGGCCTCTGCGGGCTTGCTCACCCTCGTCGAGAGAGGACCGGGATCCGACACGGTTTACGCCGGTAGTGGGCGGGGCGGAGCCTCCGCCGGGCGCCTCGTCCTCTTCCGCGACGAGTGAGAATCCGATACGGTCCGCGCCAGCAGCGGGCGGGTCATCCCAGCCCATGGCGCCATCATCCGCCGGGTTCCGTCACGAGGCGGAAATAGGTGCCTTCGCGGTTCTACAGTACGCATGTTCGTACGAGAACCTCGAGGTGCCTTCAACCGTGACGGAGGCGCTCGCGGCCGCTCGCTCGGGGATCTACGCCTTGCGCCAACGCGACGCAGAGCTTGCCGAGGCGCGCCGTCAGCTCTCGATTTTGGGGAGCGAGCCCACAGAGGGTGCGGCCTTCGTCCCGAAGGCTGCGTCAACAATTGACGAGCTTGATTGAGTCTTCTCCGGGCGCCACAAGCGCGGGGCTGAGATTCCACCTGCGCCGGGTTTCACCAACCGGTCCTTTGGGGCGAGCATGGCGGGGCGCCCCGACGGTTTGGCCGAGGGATTCCGCTCGCCCAAGCGCGCGAGGCTCGAATAGGCGCTATTCCGTGACGGTAGTTCTCAACCAGATAGTACCCCAATAAAACATCTGCCTTCTCCGTCTTGCCGCCTCTTGCCTGCGCGGACCTCCTGGGGGAGAGGGCTCATCGACTTTCCAAGCGGTCCGAGCGTGCGCGCGGGAGTAGGCGCAGCTCCGGTGGTCGGTATGCGCAGTGCGGCCTGTAGCATAAACACCCCCAGCGGAGAGGGGTGTATGCACAGCTCGACGTAGACCCCGTCCGAACGAGAAGACGGGGGTGAAGCGGGACACCAGCTAACGGCACCGGGCAGCGGGCCCGGGTAGCGTGGTAGAGCGGGGACGGGGAGGACGCCGGTATACGCGAGCGGTTCGACGCCTCGACGCCCCGTCGCGGTACTGGGTAACGATCCAGTACCGACGGGCGGAGGCGGAGCCGGCTCGTGGGCGTACCGCGCGCGTCCTCAACCCGCGCTCGGTGCCGCTTCTAAGGTAATTAGCGAGTGTTACCTTAGAATAAGCGGGAAGTCGGACCTTGACGGTCGGTGGGTGACAAGTCCGTGCTTGTCCTCCCCCACCGCCGCCGGTCCGCCCTATATTTAATATACATAATAACCTATCATAGTAGTACAGTACCGATGTACTGTAGCGACATACTGTAGCGGTCGGTCGACACTGTAATACTGTCAGCCATCGGGGCTTACAGTACACGTGTGTGCGCGTTCTTCGGTCCCGCGCGTGCACGTGTACACGTGCGCCCCCTGTACTCGGGGGTACACGTGGTGGTACTGTAGAGCATCGAGCTCTACAGTAACCGATCCGATTCTGAGTTGATCTAATCTATAATAAAGCCCCAGCGGGAGGTTATACTACACGGCCCTCCCCCGGTCCGATGCCGCTCCGTTTTCCCTCGCGGAAAATTGGCCTTTTTCTAAGTAAAGCACGCCTGATTTTCCGTTCGGGGTGCGGCTTTTTTCCTTTGTGACGAGCTCCGATTGGGTGGTCCCACAAATCGGCGGCGTTCCGAACCGCCACCCATGCGCCGCCGCGCGTCGTCATTGGGTGCCGCCACCGGGTACAGTACCGTATGCACCACATGTACTGTACCCCGGCCATTCCGTGCCGGTGATTGGGTTTGGGGAAGGCATGGCCGCACGGCGGCACTTCCCCATCCCCCCTCATCCAGCGTCGGCCCCGAGGGGCGCTAATGGACCTGAGCGCTCCCCCGGAGGTCCCTGGAGGGTACCGTTCGGTTGCGCCCCGCTTTGCAGGGCGCCAGGTACAGACCCAGGCCCCACCCGGAGGGCTAGAGCGACTCCCCACAAGCAGGCGCTCCTCCGGGGTAGTGGTGCAAACGTACCAATGCAAGGCACCCTCCCGGAGGGCTGGCCATTTTTCCAACTCGGACGCCCCTCTTTTCCACCGGCGCGTACAGTACGCGGGGTCTCGACCCTCGTTGTTGCGGGGAGACCCCTCTGGCCTCGTTCGGTGCCTTTCCGTGGCGGGTAGCGGCGCACGGCTGCGCCTGCGGTAACTTCGCCGACAAACCCGATTTGGAAACTGTAAAAAACGACTAGAACCGATAAAAGCTTATCTCGTTTCTAAATCGGTTGACATCTCGCCATGACCGCTTTTTCGGAGGTGGTACCCCGGAGTCCAGATTGACGCGAGAAGTACGAAGCCGTTCTCGGAAGTGGGCTACGAGTTTTATTGAGTCCGCTAGTGGCTCAAACGTAGCCCGGACTTCGACTTAATTGCCGAACCGAACGGTGTCACCCCTCACAATTTGGTCCCCGGATTTTTGCCACAGGTCACCGCACCAGTACAGGAATGACACTTGGCAACTTTTGCCGCGTGTGGGGGGTCGCACCGCCGCTGCAGGTATCCGAGACGGTATTTACCGTGGGCACCGCGGGCGTGCCGTAGCTCCCCATCTTCGACCCTGGTCGACCTCGGGGAACACCTAGTAACCTAGGCGATCCCACTGAGGTCCCTGGACTTCACCGTTTCGGATCACACGCCTGATAGGCGGCGTGTACAGTATTTGACACACGGCACCTCCCCGGAGGGCTAGCCAATATTTAACTAAGGCCCTTAGTTCGGGAAGTGACGGGGTCGACTTCCGGCCGTAGTTTAGAGGGTGCAAGGCCCATCGTATTAGGTATAGTTCCGAGCGGTAGTGACGTCCCAGTACGCGACTTCGCCCCCGCATGCGCTACATGCGGGTGGTCTCAACCGCTACAGTATCCGGGAGACCCCCATTCTTAGCTTGCGCCACCGAGCAGAATGTTAAGCTCGGTGGGCTCGCCAATACCGATCGATAAAGGCTTGTGGTAGGTCCTCCGCCAGTTCGAATGTATCATCCGCCGGGGGTGTAGCCATACCACCGCACTTTGTATTCCAAACCGGTAGCGGTGTCGCGATGCGCTACGAGACGGTCGAGAAAGAACCCCTCGGGGGTATTAGCACCATCCCCACGGGGAGGGTCAATCCGTTTTGGAAGGGGCACTTATGCCCCCGGTAGGCATGGTCCGGTCCCCCGGGCCCGTCGGCATCCGCCTGACGCGGTCAATACTGACTCGTACGGGAAGCCCGTCTTGCTCCACAGTGACGGTCGTGTCTGTGGCTTGACGGACCCAAAAGGGTCCTTCTGTCTTCTGTAAAAGCTTGACGGACAGGTCGTCCCTCCCGAGCCCCTGCCCGTCACGGCCACGTCCTTCAGCCGCTTGGAGGGCTCGGAGGGGGCGGTCCACGTAGACTTGGTCGCCCTCCTGTATCACCGGTCGGAATCAGACTTTCTTATCGAAGTTCTCTTTATACCGCTTCTGGGCCGCGGTCATCTTTACCCGCGCACGGTCGAGGTCATCCCGTAGCTTGCGAAGAGTCGCCCGCTTGTATTGTACGGGAGTACGTGGGTCGTCATGGGCGACTCCCGCAGCCTGGGGCGCTGTACCCGCGACGGTTAATCCGGACGGTTGTCTTGTCAACACTAGGTCAAACGGAGTAGTCTCCGTTGACCGGTGGACTTGTGTGTTATAAGCATACGTCAGAGGCTGGAGGAAGTCATCGCAGCCTCGCTGGTGTTCCTCGACATAATGTAGGAGCCTCTATAAGATGGTCTTATTAAACCGCTCGGTCTGCCCGTTAGTTTGCGGGTGGTCGTCAAATAGTGACGTATGCCTAGCAGCGCTCACACGGCGCCGAAGAACTTCGCCGGAAATTGCGGGCCGTTATCGGTAAGGACGTACGGTGGTGCTCCGTAGACGTACACCCAGTTGTCCAGGAATGCGTTAGCCACCACAGATGCGGTTGTCGTACGAAGCGCGATACTGCGCGTGAGCTTCGAGAATCGGTCCGTAATCACAAGGACGACCTGATTCCCATGTGCGGTCTTCGGCAACGGACCCGGGAGGCTCATTGCGACAACCTCCAAGGGTTCGGTCCGGGGAATAGTTTCATGTCCTTTTGATGACCTACAATCGTGCTCCGTGTCGCAGAGCACGGTTGACAGTTCCGTACGGTGGCGTATATGTCGTTGGCCATGTGAGGCCAGTAGTACTCCCTTGTCAGGGTTCAGTACATCCTGGTCCCACTGGGGTGTCCGGCCAATGTCGGGTGGAGTGCCAAATACAGCACCTTGGCCCTTAACCGTTTCGGGACGACGCGTTGCAGTGTCCCATCGAGAGGGGACCTCCGCACCAGGAAACCGTAACGGTCTACGTCATACTTAGAGTCTGGCTCTCTGACGGTCCGGGCGGCGTGGATGCAGAACTCGTCCGAACCCTGCGTTTGGATAAATGCCTCAACCGACAGGGACGATTCATCTGTCTGTTCAGGAGTTACTGCAAGGGCCTGGGGCCTCTCTCGCGTCTCCTCAACACTCCGTTCGATAGCTGGGGCCCAGTCAATATCGACGGGCCCCATGTTAGGCTCCTGTCTTGACACTTGAACGAAGAAGCACGGGACTTCGTCGTCTACCGCTGCGGTTTCCCCTTCGTCCATCCGGAGGCGAGATACCCCATCCGCCAGTTGGTGTTTGACACCCGACCGGTATTGTACGTCGTAGTCGTACTCCGCCAGGCGTAACCGCCAGCGGGCGAGCCGGCCGGAGCTGTCCGCCAAATTGAGGACCCACCGGAGGGCCTCATGGTCCGTTCGGAGGTTGAACGTTGCGCCATACAAATATGGGCGCAACACGAGGATGCTCCAGACGACGGCAAGACAATCCTTCTCGGTCGTCGTGTAATTCCGTTCGGCATATGTGAGACTACGGCTTCAATAGCCTATGGGTACCCGATCCCCGTTCGGTTGGTCTTGCAGCAATGCAGATCCGACCTGATACGCGCAGGCGTCGGTGTCGAGCGTGTACTTATAACCGTGACGGGGTAGAGCCAAAATGGGCGGCGAGACCAGCCTCTTCTTGAGCTCAGAAAAGGCCTCGTATTCCGAATCGGATAGGAGCCCCAGTTCGAAGGGATGGTCCGTGCTCGTCTTCCGGTTCAAGGGGGCAGCTATTTTGGCGAAGTTCGGAACGAACCGCCTATAGACGTGGCACCACCCCAGGAAGGAGCGTAACTCTGTTTGGTTAGAGGGAGGTAGCGCCCGCTCGATAGCGATGACGTTGCGCCTCTCGACTTCTAACCGTCCCGGTCGGATTGTGTGCCCCAGGTACGTCACTGAAGTGTCGAAGAATGTACATTTCGATATCTTCAGCGATACCCCGGCAGTGTACAGCAGTTGTAGTACCTCCCGAACGTGGTCGAGGTGTTCCGTAACGGATGTAGAGTACACGATGACGTCATCCAAGTACACCAATGCGGTTCCCATTTAACTCGGGAGAGGATGATGTCCACAGCCCTTTGGAAAGTGGCTGGGGCATTCTTTAGACCGAACGGCATCCGCACAAACCGGTATAGACCGCAGTGCAACGCGAACGTCGTCTTATCGCGGTCCTTCTCGGCGACTTCAACTTGCCAGTATCCACTATTGCAATCAAGCGTAGTGAATACTGTATCGTCGCCGAGTGAGTCGATGCACTCATCCACTCGCGGTAGGGGATAGGAATTCCGGATGGTAAGTGCGTTTAGCTTGCTGTAGTTCACACAGCACCGCATGGTACCGTCCTTTTTGGGCACGAAGTCCACAGGACTGGCCCATTCTGCCGTGGCCGGCTCGATGACGCCGGCCCGCTGCATGCGGTTCACCTCGGTTTTTTCCTTTTCCCGTGCGGTTTGACCAGCCCGGTACGGAGCTTGGTACATGGGATTGGACCCCGCCTTGAGGTCGATGCCGTGCTTGGTGGCGCCAATCTTCCCGAGGCGGCCATTCCACATCTCCTTGAATTCGGAGAGCATAGCTACTATCTTTTCGCGTAGCTCTCCGTCTTCCTCACCGATGTGGACATCCTCGGTCCACAACCGGGGGGCTTCATCCGTGTCGGTTCTCTCCTGTTCTTCTTCCGTATCGGACTTGTCTTGTCCCGCATCCTGTACGGTACCCAAAGGGGGTACTGTAGGGGGAAGATTATTTTGTTTCCTCCCCCCTCCTTAGCTTCAGCCACTCCTGTGGGTGGCTGAAGAGTTAAAATATGTGTCGGCGATGGTAGCGCGATTCCGATAACACTTTGTTTGGGGAGGTGGACAGCATTATGGATAAAGTTGCTCATTATTACCGAAAACGAAATGTCTGGCTTTATATCCATGACTCCCTGCGCCATAAGCGACAGGTTCTTCTCCGCCGTTCGGGGATGGTTCTGTAAGAAGCAGAGCCCGGCGACCGGCGTCGCCACCCGTACGGTTGCTTGCGTCATGGGGGAATTGTAATTCCCCGCACCATGCGTATTTTACGAGACGGTTTGTTGCTCGGAAACGGCATGGTTCTTGGCGATTTTCCGTTTCCGTTCGGTGTTCCTTATGATTAAATTTGGATGGCGTCGTGCCTGTAAGTGCGACTGAGGGGGCATGATGGAAGAGAATCCTCCGTCGCGGTGGTAGAATTGCCTTGATATGTGGGTCTATAAAGGCGATCCCTAATATAAAATCCACAGCTAGGCGGGTGACCACGAGAAACTTGACCCTGGCTGTAAAATCTCCGATGCGGACGCACAGTGTAAGCTGTCCAAGGGCGCTCATTGAGCGATTGGAGGCATCCACCAGCGGTGCGCTCTCTATCGGACGGATGCCCGCGCGCCAGGACTCGGCCACCCGGCGTATATGGATGAGGTTGGGCGCTGCCCCCGAGTCTAGGACTGGGGACAGTGCCCGCATATTCGCTTGTCGCAACCCTACTTCATACTTCCAATAGCGAGAACAGTGTCATCATCACTCTGTGGTGACACTTGTATCTTCATTGCACAAGTAAATCATCTTGTATCCTTGATTAATCCACTTCCAATATGAGATGTTGTAGTAGACCACCTTGTACTCTAGCGTACACGTACACAGATGCCACGAAGTAAAGCTTCACTCGAAGCGCTAAAGGGATTTCTGCGCTGGTTTTGCTCCCTTTTTCAATAACAATATGTCTATAGAGCATAAAGCAGCTTTACACCCCTCTTGAAAGGGAACAACTGGCTTATTTACCTTTAGATATTGTCCAGGGGAGATATAAGAGGTAGGGGAATGAATACATCCACATCGTCTCAGTCACCAATCCAGAACTGCTCACTGATATATAAAGGAGTCTCCAAAAACGACCACGTTTACTCAGATAGATAGTGCCTCCTTTCTACATCAGTTAAAAGCTTAAAGTAACGGTAACACTAAGTAGCTTAAGATCAATTGGTGGGATTGCAATGCGAAACGCGGATACGGGTCCAATTGGATTGTTCATGTTGGGGTCTCCGTCCTGGGACCCACGCGTTTTCTCCTATTTCATTAATAAAGGGGGGAGCGTTGGGGGTCATTTTACCATAGGCCTGTTGCACTTACCAGTGTGGCAACTATGATTAAAAGAACAGTCATTCAATGAGACATGAGTTACAGTCAAATCCTTCCGGACTGTGGCAACTGTGATTAAAAGAACAGTCATTCCATGACACCTGAGTTACTGTCAAAGCATTCCGGACTGTGGCAACTGTGATTAAAAGAACAGTTATTCAATGACACCTGAATTGCTGTCAAATCATTCCGGACTGTGGCAACTATGATTAAAAGGACAGTTATTCAATGACACGACTGACTGGCAAAGCATTCTGGACTGGAAGATGTAGGTAGATTTGTAGCCCATGCCCTACTGGAAAAGTGCACGTGCAAGTCCCATGAGACTTAGAATCTGAGCAGAGCTGTGATCCATAAATGTGACCGTTACAAAACTGGTGATTTCACATTAATGATATATATATATGTATATACTGACTACGTTCGAATGGTTACCCCAACTCTTTAGTCTTCGGTATATATTTCAAACAAATTTCTCAAGTATCACTTTCCAAGGGAAATTAACAGAGGACGACACCATCCACCAGTTGATAATGGTATCAGATCTTTTCAATGACCTCCAATTCGGGATTGATACAGAGGGCTACTATACCTTGGAGAATGAAGAAGAAAGTCAGGCATGGTTCCCAACAACAGCCATTAGTCTCAACTACCTTCATGACGATCGAGGAGAGGTGGCCAAGGGGACTATTCAATACAAGGCTGCGTTTGGATTCAGGGCATGTAAAAGCAAGGTGACTTTTAAGGCGGGAAACGAGTTTGTACAAGATGGACAAAAGTTTAGCTGGAGACTCAAAGATACATCCGTGCGATTGGATATCTCTGCAAGCTCAGGCATGGCATGCGGAGCGATGGATGTAGAAGACAATCAAAGATACACGCGAGCTAAATGCCCTTTCCAGACGCCTTCAGTATCTTGAGGAAGTAGTGAAAGGACAGCAATCCTCTATTACGACTGCGCTATGGACTCAGAACCCGCTACTCACTTCTGCTGGGGGCTCCAATATTCCTCTTAAGTTTATTTCGTTGCGTCTAGAGCATTGGTTACTCAAGACGCCGACATGTCCTACCCCGGGTGAAATGACTCGTGGGACGAAATGGTTTGTGCCAGACTCATTTAAGGCGCGAACAGACTGCACATTGCTCCAGTTTGATTCCATATCCGAAAGAGTCAAAGCTCAGCTACGAACATAGGTTTCTATTCTTCCGGAAGATTATATGTGCAGGAAATTAGTTGTGAAGGAGACGAGTATATACTTCAGGAGCTTCTTAGACCTGTCAGAAGCACTCGGACCAGCATCACCGCAAGTTGTCAGAGACCTGATGATGATCGGTACCTTTTTCCAGCCTCTTTGCGATCATCGCAAAGAGGCTGGAAAAAGGTACCGACAATTGCGTGTCTGCTAGAGTGATAGGCTGTATGGCTGGTCCCGACACCGAATATCTTTCTGGCCCGTGCTATATGACAATTGGAGATTCGTTTACTGTTATGAGAGATGACGAGGATGAACAACGGCACGTTGTATTTCGTCGGGATTGCACTTGGGATTCCATAGAGAAGACCTACTCCCATCCACTGGAAGCCATAAGACTATCTGAGCTCCACTTCCAAGAACGCATTTCCAAGGTAATGCGTGCTGAAAACGTGGCCAGCGGACCATCCGACAGGAAGCAGTCGTTCTACCTGCGATGGAATCTTCAATCCAGTCCTTGTCAATCTATATTTGCTGATGTAAATCGCAGCGACGTACTAGGAGTACTTCAAGTGCACATCCCTGTCCTCTCTATCAAAGGCTCTGCGCATGTGAAGCAATTCATCAATGTTGCCAAAATTCTGGACCTCTTTAAGTAAACTCAATTCATTCACGCTACAGTAGTCTCCCGCTTTACTCATTTATCACTTCGATGAACTAAGAAGTATCACTATCACATGAAATAGGACCCCTTATAAATAGAAGTTTTGGACTATGAATACATCGTCCTCGTCTTCGACTTGATTCGTCTGGATTTCATCGTCACCGTCCACCACGCTCAGATCATCATTATCCTCGTGATGTGAACCTGATCGGACTGGGGGATCGTGTACGGCGTTGTATATATCCACGGACATCACCAGCTTCTCCTTCAAAATACTAGAGAGTTGCTGTGGAAGCTCACCCCGCCTTTCTCCCTGTCCTTCCGTCAAAAGTTCCGAATGGAGTGATCTCAGTCGCGACCGCCGTGAATCATTATGCTGATCCTGGCTATCCGCTTCATGCAACATCTGCTCGTTTCCAGAAAATGAACCCCTCGACTCAATCACCTTCATCAGCATGACCTCCCGGAACAGAACAGCAGTCATGTAAATCACACGACAGTATTCCTTGGATATTGAATGCAGGTCTTCATCACTGCCGCACCTGGTAAAAGCAACCAAGAACTTCAAGGCGACGTGCATGGCATTGACTCGGATAACAATTTCTCGAATCTCCTTCCTTCCATCCTTGTCTTCGTCTCAACATCATACGTAGCGATCAATATGAAGGGTTCACTTTCAGAAAGCAGCTTCTTCCACGCTATCCCATTCATGGGATTCACCTCAGCGACCGAATTCATGCAGTACGAAAGGTTCCGTCCGGGATGTATTGGAGGTTCATGTGCGGGCGGGGCGGATTCTCATACTGGAATGAGACTCCCACTTCACTTTGGAAAACATATGAGAAGTTTTGAAAGAAGGATTTCCGCCCAAGCTCCCTGGACTTGTTCAGAAACTGATTACCCATCTTGAAAACCCGGCGAACGATCTCAACCCTAATGTCTTCGTCCTTGATGAATCCAATTTGCTCATCTTCCCCCATCTTATCGCTTCGACGCCGAGCCACACGCCGGGCCTTCTTGATGGCCGTTGAAGCAAATTCTTCGTTGAAGAAAGACTCGACTGTGATCATTGTTATGTAGCCCTCAGCGGTCTTCAGTTTCCCGCGGATGTTCGGATGTACCATTTCGAGTGACTTCGTCCCAATATTCGGGTTGTTCATTGCATTTGCAATCAAGCTCTTTCCCCAAGCCTTTCGCAGGACCAGATACTGACGAGCTTGCTTCGTACCTTCGTACCCAGCAGCTCCTCGGTTTTCTCCTCGCTTGGGTCCCTTTTCCACAAAAGGACCTCGACAAGTAAAAGTCCGAACCACAACACTTTGGAACTATTGACGTCCAAGCGAAGCTTCTCAGATTGTGAGTCACGACTCCCACCTTCAAAAGATTCCTTCGCTTCCTTTCTCTGAGGAAGAACTCTCATGGTGCAATTTATCAGCGCTCTTGTAAAGATAATGCACATGAATTTCCCTCCAAATATGTCCTCCATAGGCCTGAGGAGGTCGATCAAAGAGGCCTTCTCGGCCGTTTTCCCTTCTTCGGCAGTGCGGAATTCAGAAGAACAATGTTGACGGCGTCCTGGCAACGTGATTACGTCCTATCTAAAGTGGAGACACGAGAAGATACAGCCTTGATTGCACCAAACATTTCCCTCTTTTCAATGGCAAGATGCTTCTCCAAATGAGCATGCAGTTCCCGCATGACTCGATGTATTCCGTGGTTAGAGTCTTCCTCAAATTCTCGAGAGAAATGGGAGCCCCGTGGCTGACTCGGCAAGGAACCTGCCACGGACTCACGACGGGTGGGAACGATGACGTCTTCCACAACTTGAGTTTGGGCGACTTCGTCCATCTCTGCTGCACTAGCCTGCACAATGTCGTCGACGTCCTCCTCTGGCTCGCGTCCATGGAGCTCGAACAACCGACGCTTCGCCCGTTTGCGTTCTGGGTGTTCATCTTTCTCGCCTTGATCTCCATCCCCGAACAAACGGGAAAAGTCTTCACTCGGAGATGAGCCGATGCCGCGCTTGCGCTTGCCCGAACGCGAATGTGCTGCATCGGACGGGCCGCTTCCCTGACTTCGAACGGGAAGCGAGCACGTGTCAGATGGCGGACTGCCTCGGGGCGTCCTGACCGTATTACTTGAAACCCGACGGGTTTCCTGTCCAGCTGCCGCGGGAGTAGCTTTGGCCGCAACACGAGGGGATGACCGGCGTTCCGCGGGAACCTGGGCTCCATGGGCTCGGCTGTTAGACTTTCCAGATGAGCGGCCTCGCTGATTGCCTGACGCAGCGGGTTTCTTCCCAGACCTTCTTCGCGGGGTCATGGCGCCTCAGTAGGAACACAGGATGAGCAAAGTCGGGAAGGAAAGGGAAAAGGATGGGGAGAGAGGATTCGATGGATTGGGAAACCGTGAAAGGGTCCAAGCACGCGTCTGGTACTAGCGCAGGTAAGCATGAGCTTATTCTGGTTTAATCACGTGAAGGTTAAAGATATCACGGCCAAGCGCTGCGTTTTTACGCAGCGAAATAGCACATCACTTTGCTACATCGACGTATCAAAAAAACATTTCCGTTACAACTCTGGCACTCCAGCAAAACAGTCTGGTTCAGTCACTGCCCGGAACCAGACACGCCCCTCATCCCCGTGCTGAATGACAACGGTTTAAAATTTGGCAAGAGATTGTTGCACGCGAACCAATGAAGCACGGACCACCGTTCATTGCTGGCAAAAATCCAGCATTTTTTGGCCCCAAAAATAGCCACATCATTGCTTTTATTAAATTTATCATAAATTTGACCTTCCTGTCTCATTCTCGAGCCGCAAACTGACCACCGCCGAGGTGCAC
>NW_005179040.1:0-14317 GCF_000350225.1 Chondrus crispus | reverse complement strand
TGCACCTCGGCGGTGGTCAGTTTGCGGCTCGAGAATGAGACAGAGCGCCATGAGCCGCTACTGACACGCTGCAGCAGCACACCCCCGATCCCATAGCCGCTCGCATTCGTGAGCATCCTTTTCGGGAAGCCCCTCCTCGGTGGCACCAAGAATTCGGGAGCACTCAGCACACTCTTGATTTCTTTCTAAGCTTGTCGCTGTGCGTCTCCCCACCGAGCATCCCAGTCCGCAATATGGTCAATAAATTCGGCAAAGTAGTTTGCCAGTCCTAGGAACCTCATGACGTCCTCCCCATTCTGGGGCATGCGCAGATCGCGGATTTCCCGCACGTGTAAGTCGGAGGGCCTCATTCCATGCGGCCGATACGGTGCCCGAGCACTTCGACCTCGCGGACTCCAAACGCGCATTTCGCTAGCTTCAGACGCGCTCCCGCAGTGAGGAATGTGTCCAGAACCGATGCAAGGCACTGTAGATGCTCCTCATCCGTTGTGGTTCCCAAGCTAATATCGTCCATGAAGGCCTACACGTCGCGGCCCTTCCTGTTTGCGAGGATTGCGTTCACCACACGCTGGAAAACAGCCGGTGAATTCTTCAAACCTTGAGGAAGGCGCACGTGCCGTAACAGACGAATGACCGTGCGGATGGCGGTGAATTCCCGCGAATCTTCCGCCAGACTGACCTGAAAGAACCCGTCTTTCAGATCGAACGTAGAAAAACCCCTTTTGCTCCCCATCCAATCTTGGGTAACAAGTACGTCCTCCATAGGGTGTGAGTCTGCCACAGTAAGTGCGTTCAGTCCTCTAAAGTCCGAGGTAACCCTGGTCGCCCCGTCCCTCTTCTTGACAAATACATTGCACGCCGCCCACGGAGAGGAGGCGTGCTCGACAACACCCATCTTCAGCAACTTCTCCATAGCAGCCTTTTCGGGCTCCGCTTCCTTTGGAGAACGCCTCCTGACCGGGCAGCAGACCGGCCGGGCACCATCCACCAGACTGATTCGGTGCTCCACTCCCATGACGTGCCCCAATCCCTTGAACACGGCTCTGCGCGATCATAGAATTGCGCGTAATTTTTCCTGCATGGTCACGTCCCTGTGGAAATGGGATAAGTCCATATCCTGAATTACCTCGTCAACGTCAGCGTCACTTTTTGCTCCGGCTATCTCAATGTCCAGGCGAGCATCTCTGCATCTCGACACCACTCCATTAAGCTGCCGTCCGTCGGCGCTGATTTTCCCCTCATCGTGGTAAGGTCCAGAACGAGGCCATATTGACTCCAGAACCGACTCCCAATTAGGAGCTTGCAAGGTAAGCGAGAAGCGACTCGCACGCGCTCTGTGAATGTCCGTCCCCACATTTTGAGGCTCAATGACCCCTCTCCACATACCCCCATTTCGGATCCATCTGCGGTCCATGCGGCAGACCCATCTGCTTCCCACTCCCCGCCATGGTCCTCGAACCACTTGCGGTCTACCCAAACCGAACGTGCTCCTGTATCCAGCGGTACGCAGACAGCCTCCCTGCCGACCTTCACCTGTACCACCACTTCCTCGCGTTTACCCGGATATATTCCGGTGCACTTGCAGACGCGTTCCCGCTCCCCGAGCGCCCCTTGCGCTCTGTTGGTCATTAGTTGCGGGGGAGGACGCGCGCTTCGACCGGGAGCGCTTCCCTTCTCTTTCCCCAAAACGCGATTCTCATTGTCTTGGAGCTCTTTGGCTTTTTCCGGGCAGCCCCTCGCAATATGGCCCCTCTTGCTGCAGTGGTGGCACTGCGCGTTCTCGAAACGCACATCCGGACCACCCGTAAGCAGACTACTGGGAAATTGGGCTACTGCCTCGGTATCGTCATCGCCTGCACTTTCGGCTGCGTGTTGCATACGCTCGCTGCGGAACCTTGTTTCGGTCATATCCGGGGGCCGTCCCAGTGACATCATCAAGACTCGGGCAGTGACTTCGTCAAAACTTCCGGATATAGACAGCGCCAAGTTTCTCATATTTAACGGCAGCGACTGCACAAAGCGATCTAGATGTACCTCGTTCGAAATCCTCTCTGGCAGCGCGAGCGCAGCAGACCGAACGCCCGTAGCAAACTCGTTTACCATCTCCTTTCCATCTCGCCAGCGCAGCATGTTGAATTTGAGGCGAAGTACTCGCCTGTGGCTGGTATTACACAGTCTCTTCTGCAGCAATGTCCATAGCTCATCGGGGCTAGCGTGCAGGTTATCGACCGCCACTAACTCGTAAATGGCGAGGGCGCTGCCAACAAATGCGCAAGGAAGCAGGCGACGTTGTGTACCCCGAGCCACGGGGAAGTCATGGCATAAGCGTTCCAAAGCCTTCTGGGCTGCGAAGTAGTTCCCTTCACCAGGTTGCGTGACCTGCACTGCCTCCAGAGCCTTGGAGTTTATCCTGAAGGCAGATTGAGGCCCCAAAACCGCCAACTGTGGGTTCAGTGATGCCTTCTCGTGAGGGTCCTGATCACCACCCCCGTCGCCTCCGTACGTATTCTTGCCAGAAACGTCCCCTACTTTTGGCACGGGAGGCAGGGTCCTTCTGGCTACCCTCATGTAGGTCTCGAGAGCAAGTCCTAAGTTCGATACGGAGTCGCCAACTTCCACAACGGCTGCCGTATTCTTCTCCAAGTGTTTGAGGATGTCTTCAAGGACCTCCTTCATGGCTGAAAATGCGTTTTCAGCACTGCCTGACATGCTAAACGTCTGGGACGCCGCTGCCTCGCGGTTTTCAACTCTTATCTCTTCAAAAGCCGTGCGACCCGCGGGCAGTACTGGCTTTGTTTCGTTGATACTAGTGTCCTCCGCAGTCAGCTCCATGTCTTCTTCTTTGCCAAAAAGACCAAGATACTTGGCCGGATCCATTTCGGCCGTTTGTCCAGCTTCCATCACAGAGCGAGTTCCCGAATCTTCGCCCAGTGAAAAGCACTAACAAATTTGTTATGTTGTGACCACTCTTTGTCACACTGAAAGCTAGGTTCTTTACTCGGTTCAAAACTCAACTTCGGGCGACGCTGCTCGAGAGTCCACTCGAGCCGTCTAGGAATCCACCTGACGTCCCCCCTCCTCTCCTGCATACCCACCCCCTCTATCTCCCTAATACCGCCTTTCCTCCTCCTTTCGCTTCACACCGACGGTGCCTCCGTCTGCTGCCCCCTTTCGCTTCGCTCCCCTCGCTCCCCCGTCTCTCGCGCCCAATCACCGCCTGCCAACCAAATAGCCGCACGAACGCACCCTGGGACAACGGCCAGATCTCACACCTGTACACGTAGTCCACCCCATCTAACAGTACTGTACTCTTGTGCCCGATAAAATGAGCACCGTCAAATCAGGATTTATTTGGTATCCAAAGGTTGCTGCCGAGAGTCCACTCGGAATCCACGGGAATCCACCCGATATCAGCCCCTCTCAGCGCGATGTGCGGTGCCGAAGGCGTCCACCCCCGTTCTCCTTTTCGCTCCCCGATCCCCTCCATTATACTACCTATCCTACGCGGCGCGCCTTCCCGCGCCCCGGGCGCTGTCTCTCGAGTCTCGCTTCACTCCATTCCCGCCTTCCGTCGGCTCCCTCAATCACCTCATTTCCGTCCTCTTTCCTTTCGCGCCTTGCCGCCTGTTTCCCTTGGCGTCGCCCCGCCATTTCCCTTCGATCCCTCAAGCTCCACTACCCTGCTGGCCCACGCACTGCCCATTACCACGACCGTTTCCCTTGGCAGCGAACGCCGCCCATTCCCGAAACCGACGCCGCCGGCCACGTGTGCGTAGGCGCAACAATCGACCCTTTGCCAGTAATCCATTGTGCACGCTCGAGAAGAAGGAGCGACGTTGGAGCTTACACAGACTGGAACTAGGGCGCCGCATCCAATGCGTTGCTTTTAGATGCGCCAGCGGTTTGAGGCGTTTCCTGATCCTTGACAGAAGCGTCTGCCGCCATGCTCCATGCCGCGACGACTGCTTCAGGGAGGTCCTCTTCTCGCGTCCATCGAGGGGAACTTCGACCGCCCATTTGCTCTTGGAAAACGCGAGATTTTGTGCCGTCATCCAGCACGACCTCCTTCACGCCTTTTATCTTGCCCAGCAGCCTCAAGCTGTCAGGAAAGACCCGTCCCTCTGGTCTCCTGTTTCTTTAGCAGAGCTGCTTATCCGTCGCAACCGGTTTGAATGTACACGCGCAAAGCGGGCACCCTGTTCCGAGAGTAGGAGGTACCCTGTGGGCGACAATTTTTTGTGGACGAGATAGGGCCCAATCCATGGTGGTGCGACCTTGCTTCCTTCGACCGAGGCAAGGTCTGGTGCCCAAACAAGGACCCCGTCTCCCACAGCGAAGCTCGTGCCACGCGTGGGTGCATTGTACAGGACAGCAGCCCGTTTTCTCTCTGCCTTCCCGCGACTTAGAAGCGATGCGTGTAGACCTTCGAGATGATAACGAAGATCATACGGCTCCCCTGATATTCGGTTGAACTCTCCCGGTCCCCAAGCCATAAATGGCTCAATGCCAAACATGGATTCGTAGGGGCTCATCCCTGTAGCCCGGCTCCTACCTGAGTTGTACCTAAAACAAGCAAGGGCCACGTGATTGTCCCAGTCGTCCTGGCCTGTGCTGACGAAGCAGGCCAGGTCTTGGGCAAGCGTGCGATTAAATCTTTCCACGCAACCGTTTGTTTGTGGATGGAAGGCAGACGTCGTCACCCTCCTCACACCGAGGGCGTCCGCCATCCTTGTCACCACCTTACCAATAGAATTGGGCCCTCGGTCGGACAATAGACATTCCATCGGACCGAAGACACAAATCCTTTCATCAATTATTGCAGAAGCAACCGTCTCCGCCCTCTCATCGGGGATGGAAACTGCCCGAGCGAAGCGCGTAAACGTGTCCACAAGGACAAGTATTTTGATGTTTCCGTTCGAAGTCTTCGCCGTGACAGTCTGCACATCGACAGAAACTTGTGCGGATGCAGGGAAGGACTCGAACTTGTACGAAACAGAGAGGACGGAGAGTTTTCAATTGATCGTCAGGGCCTTCTACGTAAGAACATTCGCTCACGGTGGCGAATCTTTGTCCCCCGTTCTCTAGTTCCTTCGGTATTGAGCTTTGCGCATGGGTCGAAGATTTGCGGTCACTACGGCGTCCGCCGTACGCAGGAGAGATGCGCAGCGCAATTTTGGTGGCCCGGCTGGAAGGAGGACGCCCAAGCGAGGGTAAGGGAGTGTGTCGCCTGTGCGAGCGTAAAGGCTTCCAAGTCCGCACGCAGCGCACCTATGCAAGTCTACCATCCCTTGCGCAGATTCCCTTTCTTGCGCGTCACGAATCTTCTCGACAGGGGGCCCGCCTGCCAGAGACGGCGGCAACCCAGACTCCTCGATTTCTCCCGCGGTCTCCTGCATGCCTCCAGTCATGTCCAGCTCACCAAAGCACCTCTGGCAGAGTGCCTTCCCCACGGCATCCCTGCTCAGGGCATCCGCAACCACCATGGATGCCCGGGGGTGTACTTGACGGAAAATTCGAAGTCTTGTACCTCGACAATCCACCTGGCAAGCCTACCTCTCGGTTCCTTCAGGCTCATTAGCCATTTCAGGGAGAAGTAGTCTGTCTCGACGACCATATTCCGCTCGCCGTGGAGGTAGCATCTCCATTTTCGGAGAGCATGCACAATCGCCAAGCATTCGCGCTCGGCTACAGTATACTTCACCTCCGCGTTTGCCACTTTGCGGCTTGTGAAGGCCACGGGTCTCCAAGCACCTGGGTCGGATTCTTGCAGAAGCACCCCTCCTAGTCCGTAGCCGCTGGCATCCGTCAGCAGCCGCCTCGATGCACCCCTCCACGAGGGCACCAGGAATTCGGGGTGGCTCAGAGCGCACTTGATGTGCGCCCAAGCCTCCTCTTGCGCATTGCCCCATCGTGTGCTCCAGTCTGCTATGATAAACTTCGTACCGGGCCGTTTGCGCTTGTTAAAGCACGTACCCCTCAACACATCGTACAGTGGTCTAGCTACATCGGCGAAGTGATCAACAAACTCCGCAAAGTAGTTGGCCATCCCCAAAAATCTCATCAGATCTTCGCCATTTCGGGATAGACGAAGGTCGCGGATTCCCTGGACGTGCAGGTCAGAGGGCGTAATCCCCTGCTGTCCAATCCGGTGCCCCAGCACCTCCACCTCTCCCACGCCAAAAGAGCCCTTGGAGAGCTTGAGTCGCGCGCCCGCTGCCAGAAACGTGTCCAAAACCGATTACAAGCACTGCAAATGTGCCTCCGCGGTCTGCGTCCCCATACTGATGTCGTCCATGAACGCTCTCACGTCCCGGCCCTTCATACCGCCCAGGATTGCGTTCACCACTCGCTGGAATACCGCAGGTGAGTTTTTAGTCCCTGCGGAAGGCATACGTACCTGAGCAAGCCAATAACGGTTCAGATGGCGGTGTAGTCGCGGGATTCTGCCAGGCTGACTTGGAAGAAACCATCCTTCAGATCGAACGTAGAAAAATGCTTTTGCTGGCCATCCAGTCTAACGTGGCGCGTACGTCCTTCATCGGGTAGGAGTCGCCGACGGTAACAGCATTCAAGCCTCGAAAATCAGAAGTGACTCTCGTGGTCCCGTCCTTCTTCCGGACAAGCACGTTGCACGCCGCACAGGGGGAAGAGGCGTGCTGTACAACTCCCATCTTGAGAAGCTTCTGCATTGCCGCGCGCTCGAGCTCGTCCTCCTTCGGTGACCTGCGACGGACCGGGGAGCACACCGGCTTTGCGTCTCCCAGCAGTGTGATGGTGTGTTGCAAGCCAGTAATGTGGCCCAATTCTTTGAAGACTTGTCGTCGCTTCCACAAAATCTGCCGCAGCCCCTCTTGCATTGACGGCTCTGGGTGGAAATGGGACAGATCCATATCACGGATTTCATCGTCCACATCTACATCGTCGATCGCCCCGGTCGTCTCTAAGTCCAACCGAGCGTCCCGACGTCGTGATACTCTCCCCTTGCGCGGTCGCCCCCCCGCCGTGATCTTCCCCCTCATTGTTCCGAGATTGAGGATCAGGCCTTGGCGCTTCCAGAATTGGCTTCATAGCAACAGCTAAGATGGCAAGCACGATGTCACTCGCACCGATTCTGAAAAAACTTCCCCCCACAGCCTGAATTGCAGCGTTACCCGGCCGCAGACGGCCATGTCCTTGCCATCAGCTGTAACTGCCCGGGAGGAGTCTGTCTCCCACACGCCGCCGTGTTCCTCGAAGCACTCTCGGTCGACCCACACCGAACGGGCCCCGGTGTCGAGAGGCACCCAGAGGGCGTCTATGCCGACCTGCACCCGTACTACGACATCCTCGCGCCCACCAGGACTATACCCAACGCAGCGGCACACTGCTTCAGTCTCAGGTGGCCTTGCCGCTGGGGCTCTAGTCGCTAGTTCCGTTGGGGCGTCTGCGCCTCGCGACCCAAGGTGCTCGCTCTCCCTTTTCCCGTAGCTGTCAATTCTTTGCTCCGAGACCTGGGGGCTTCTCCGGACAATCGGCTGCGAGATGACCCTCGATCCCACAGCGATAGCATTTCGTGGTTTCGATCCAGTCCGCTGATTGGAATACCCGTGCGTGAGACCCAATCGGGTTAACGACTGCACGATCCTCGTCTGCTGGGGCTCCTGATGTCTGCTGCACGCGCTCATGCCGGAAGCGCGTCCGGCCGGCTTCGGGTGCTCGTGCTAAGGCCATCATGGATATGCGTGGCGTGACTTCGTCAAAAGAACCAGAGATAGACAATGCCAAATTGCGCATGTTGCAACATAAGATCGCTTCGTGCAGTCCCTCTCCCCCATGGCGGGGAGCGACTGCACGAAGCGATCCACCACGATCTCGTCTGAGATCACGTTGGGCAACATCAGAGCGTAAGTGCGCACACGGCCTGCAAAATCACTGATGGTCTCCTTGCCCCCTCGGCAGGCGATCGTGTCAAATTGCAACCGAAGAGCCCTACGATGACTGGAATTACAAAGCCTTGGTCCTAGTTCCTCCCACAGGTCTTCTCCGGAAGATTCCAAGTTCTCAGCGGCAATTAAATCATAAATTGCCAGAGCGCTTTCTGAAAATGCACAAGGAAGAAGACGCCGGTGGGTTCCGGCTATAACCGGAAAATCAGGACGGAGGCACGTCCACGTATTCTTCGCAGCAAAAAATTGCCGTCTCCAGGTGTGTCGATTCGAACAGCTTCCATTGCCTCCGAGTAGATCTTGAAGGCGGCATGGGGGTCCATAGGGTGTGCCTTTTTGCGTTCGGCCTGTGTTGCGCGCACTCGGCGAGTCGGGCAGACTCCCCTTTCTCGTCAGACTCCTTAGCGACTGCTCCTTGCCCGCCGATGCCTCAGTCAAGTCTTATACAGGTCTCAACCGCGACGCTGAGGTTCGTGACGGACTCTCCGACCTGTACCACAGAATCCGTGTTCTCGTTCAGATGTTCCAGTATATTGCCTAGGACATCATTAAAGGAAGCCAGGGTGTGAAACAGTCCCTTGTTAGAATGATCCTCAGACTCGCGATAGCTCCGTCTTGCTTCAGCGGCGGCCGGACCTGCAGGAGTCACCGGGCTGGTGACACTGTCCATCGTCGCACGCCCATCTCCACCAGCTGGACCTTGCTCTGGTTCCATCTCGTCTTTGGCGTCCGATCTCGTATCGGCCCTTTGACCAGAATCCATTGCCGATGCAAGTTTTTGTCTCGTTGCTCGGCTGACTGCACTTACAAATTTTTGATGTTGTGCCCGATAGAATGAGCACCGTCAAATCAGGATTTATTTGGTATCCAAAGGTTGCTGCCTAGAGTCCACTCGGAATCCACCGGAATCCACCCGATATCAGCCCCTCTCCTCCCTTTCTCAGGAATCCACCTGATGCCCCCCCGTTCTCCTTTTCGCTCCCCGATCCCCTCCATTATACTACCTATCCTACGCGGCGCGCCTTCCGGCGCCCCGGGCGCTGCCTCTCGCGTCTCGCTTCACTCCATTCCCGCCTTCCGTCGGCTCCCTCAATCACCCCATTTCCGTCCTCTTCCTTTCGCGCCTTGCCGCCTGTTTCCCTTGGCGTCGCCCCGCCATTTCCCTTCGATCCCTCAAGTTCCACTACCCTGCTGGCCCACGCACTGCCCATTACCACGACCGTTTCCCTTGGCAGCGAACGCCGCCCATTCCCGAAACCGACACCGCCTGCCACGTGTGCGTAGGTGCAACAATACAGTAGTACAAACTCTGTACCACTTACAGTTGGGAATTGTGTTTCGGCATGTCACGTTTGAAGCAGTTCTGAGACGCTAAATGACCTCCAATGAGGTCATTTTTCACCTCATTTGGTCGGCGCCTATCTTTGCTCTTTGGTATATGAAGGGTGAAGGTACCGTCGTCACTCAACCTGAGTTCTGTGATGCAGCCAGATACACCCAGTGGGAATTGCATGTTCTCCTCCCTGGTGTTTACTGTATGAAGCCCTGGCCATGAAGCACTTTTGAGACCGTGAATCCGCGTGCCTTGCTACCCCTGAAACCAAATATGTAATTTTGAAACCTGAAACAACTTTTGAAGGCACATTGAATTTTTCGTCATTTATTGTATTCCATAATTTTAATGCGTGTACAGTACTTGCACCGCCAGAAGTCACTACAGACAGCAAAAACTTTACATGGAGGGGGCCGATTTGATTTTCAACCCTGGCAATTTATTCCATATATTTTTGCAACGAAAAAGGATGGCGTCATTCGAAGCGAAGCCGAGCCTGAATTTATATGACGCAAAAGGCACACCCCCCAGAAAAGTGGGAGAAGGTCGTCTTGCATTGAGGGAAGCCCTTTCTCTATTTACCTTCTTTCTGTGTTCCTGTACAGCATTTCATTGACCAAAAGCTGTCGAGTCCTGGAACAGCCGTCACTCGATATCTGTCATTTAAATGTATACGAGTACGGTAGGGCGTCTTGGAGCGAGTGTGGCCTTACCCAGTTGGCCCCAGTACATAAACATGTAAATGCGCAATTGATGGTGGGGAGAGTTAGTCATGTTGCCCGCTCCGATTCAGTGTGTGCGCCCTGTCGCGGGGTAAATCCACATGTGGTCACATAAGCGATGCGAACGTATGAATCAAGACCGAATCACTTCAGTAGTTATTTAGATCCATACATTGTAGTTTGAATGAGTGCTGGCCGGGCAAGGCGTTTACGTATCACACAGGCACTAGCACTGTACATGTGATTCTGCATTTGGTGCCCATGCTACACTGTGATTAGAAGAACTGTAAATATAAATGCTGTTCCCGGTTGTACGTTCTGGCTTGGAAGAGAGTGAGTCTTCGGATTGGTCCCGTCCTCACAATGTTCCGGTTCGACGTGCCTACCGGATGTGTCGCACCAGTACGTCTGCAGCGTGCAGTAAGACTTTTTATCGCCCAGTACCCTTGGGTACTTCTACAGTACCCTAGGGTACAGCGGATAGAGCCTTGTAGATAACGAAAGTCCAGGCTTGGGCTTCGGCAGGATGCCATTCTCTTCTCTAATCAGCTGTCTGGTTAACTCCTCCCCATGTATATACCCTCTTCATCAGCCCACACAGACACACTCTGCACGTCGAACTGTGTGCTTTTGCTGTCATTCAATTGATGAAAAAGGCTTCGAAGATATGCTGTCTTGTGTTTGGTTCACTACTGTGCAGTCCGAATAATGACAAGTGGGGCATACCCAAGGAAGCGTCATGTCATGAATACGCATTGTCACCCTTAATTGCTGGCACTGTAGAGCACAAACGCAGTGCATCCCAATGTGCATACCGTCTGACAGGTCGACGACCTTCTCAGTGGGGGCATTTATGAACAGAGTGGGGAGAGATTGGATAGAACAAGTGACGACACGGGTGTAGGTATGAAGGATAAGACACGTGATACGCGATCTACAGAAGCAGAAACTGGGCCTGTTGTGGCTCATCAAACCAGACACGTTGCATTGTGGGTTACAGCACGAAGGGCGCTGCGCTTTGTTGGTCTTTGGAGTTCTGTCGCAACGCGTCATGCACAAAGTTTCGTGTTGCAGGATACCCGCTAACGAACTCTTCACTTGCTGGCCTCTTTGTCTGCTATCAGTTCTTCACGAAGCGCATCTTCTACATCATCACGGTTCGGTAGTTACTTCAGCGGCAACGAATTATGTTCTAAAGCGTGATCTAGTTTATCGTCAAGCACATCTCCGCTCACAAAGGAAATATAAAGCCGAAATTAGATGAAGGATAACGCTTGCGCGCAGTATTGAAGTAGAAACAACGCAGTAGCTGGAAACAAATAAGAAACTACAAATCTCAACTAGAAGCATCGCCATCCTCTCCCTCGGGCGGTGAAGCTGGATACGGTATGAGCGAGGAAATAGAATAGCCGTCAGCGCATTTGCTACGACCATGCCCACTTCCAGTAAATTTGAGCCTGTTACACCTTGAACACTTTTTTGCGCCTTCTCCACGTCTCCTACCGGGCGACCCAAACTCGGCAGCATCTGGCCGCGTTGGTGAGCTGGGTGGATCGCTGAGCTCATCGTCGTCATCCGCATGGAACGGGGCCGGATTGTTTCTCTTTTCATGTTCCGACCACCGCTGAAGTGCAATTCCTAAAGCGCCCAGCTTGGCATCAACAAACTCATGACGATTTGCGACGCCAAACCGCGCGGCATCGTCTCTGAACAATTCTACCGCATACCTGCATATCTCGTTTGCCTGCGCGGCCGTTGGTGGGGCACGGAAGGATCCGCGTCTCCTTCTGCGCCTACCAGGATCTGGAGCGGACGAAACCAAGTTGCGACGCACGCCGAGAAATTCCAGTAGAACGACAGCAAGTGAAGTAGAAATATATCTCATACCGAGTATCGCGACAGTCGGGGCGGCCAGGCGATGCATGCCGCGAGCACGGGCCTCAGATTCGGTGAGCAGATGATCCTCGGGTCTGTCGCGGGTGGCGACCTGCATGATGCGACGCAGGGAGATGGAGAGTCCGCGGGCGTCGTAGGAGGCATCACAAAACAAGGCGAAAAGTAGAATATTTTCCGTGCGCAACTTGCTCACATCGCGGAGCAGGGCGACGACGTGCTCCTTCTCATTGTCGCGGTGTGACTGGCCGACGGCGCGGGACTTGGTAAACTTGTCGCCGTTGAGGCCATTCTCTTCCATGTCACTTCCGTCGGGGTCCGTCGCATCATCATCAATATCGCGGTCTTCTTCGTCATGATCGACGCGACCTTCGGCATCCTGTTCGTCGAGAAGGTCATCGCCAACAGAGTAAGGTTCAGGTTTGGGAGAGGCAGGGCATGTGTGCAAGCGTTTCGGGGACGGAGGGTCGAGGGAGATGGGTGGGGGGGAGCGCTTAGCGGTGGAACGCGGGAAGGAGAAGTCGGAGGCGGTGTCAAGCTCAATGGTTTGATGCGGCGACCAGGTCGTGGACTGGATGATTTGCGACATGATTCGCTTGGGAGAAGCGTGTTCGAAGGGAGGTTTGGGGTGAAGAGGAGGAGGGTGAGGTGTTGTGAGGAGAATGCGATGACAACGCGCTGAAAGGAGAGTTGGTGACAAGTGTGAAGGGATATATATATAGATGGGGAGGAGCGGGTGGAGCGTGTTGGCACGCGGAGAGGTGGTTGCTGGGTGAGGAGCGGGGTGAGGGGGTGGACGAGGGGAGGGGGTGTGAGTGAAGGGCTATAGAAAAGCGGCGACAGCGTGGAGGGTCGCGTTGGGGAGAGGCGACAGTGGCGGCTGGTGCAGTGCGCAGCGAAGGTTTGGGCGGAGATGAGAGTCTTGAGTGCCGGTGGGGTGGAAAGAGGCGATGCGAAGGGCGTGGGGCTCTGGGAGGAGCGTGTCACTACGCGTCTCTGAATGGGGGCCGAGGTGAGTTGATTACGGAAAACGTTTCGCGGGTGTCTGGGGCAGGGACAGATATGCGAAGCGCAAAAAGCGTGAAGGGGTGGTGGGCCGCGGAAAACAGGGAAAAATAAGGAAGAACGAGACAACAAAGCGAAAGGCGATGGCGCAGATGGCGCGAGGTTGGACGGCGCGCAAGGGGACGCTCCGGATCGCCGCTCTCATTGGACGACGGCGACTCTCCGACTGCCCTCGTTGCGTGATGCACGCATGGCGGCATCACCGAGCCCCACAACGCGCGTCGCGTTACCGTTCCATTGCTTTGTCGTCACGCCCGTCACGCCATCCTTCCGCGCTTTTAACGGAAAAACATACATACGAGGCCTCCCCATAAACAACTCCCGCCGGTCACGCACCACCGCCCAAGTGATGGGGGACGCCCCCCCTCCCTCCCTCCCCCCCCCCCAGTCTTCTCGCACCTTCGAACGCCTCACAACCGCAACGGCTTCATGGGCCTCTGTGCTGCGTGACGGGAAGCACGCCCTTCGTCTGCCCCCACTTGGAGACTGTCGGAGCCATATTTTTCATATTTTCCCCACCGGTCCACGACGCATCTCGTCGCGCTTTCCGTGCACCCTCCACGAACTCCACCTGGGGCTACCGTAGCATGGGATTTCTTGTTTTTCTTGTTTTCTCCGCTACACTCGTGTTTAATTCACATGCTGGTCCACCCAATCGCGCGCCGAGTTGACCGCCTTGCTGCGGTACAACAAACTCTCTGCACCTCCCCCGCAACCCGTCCTCCCGTCTGCCCGCTCCTCCCCCTCTGCCGGCCTCCTATTCCCTATTTTTGCTTCCCCTTCATCCTCACTGTAGCGTCGTACAAACTGCCCCCGAGCCGTCCCTTTCCTCTCCTCCCTAAAATAGTACAATATATTTCTCTCCTGAGATAACCATACTTGTATATTTTCTTTCTTTGCTCCTCACGGCGTTAATTGTTTCTCCCTTCTTCTTTAATCGACCTTTCTTGCATGTGTCCTTTTCGTGTTTCCGGAAGGTGCGGTGTACACTGCCACTGCTACAGTAAAGTTTACTTCACTCCTTCAAGCTCCCCTTGCCTTGTGTCTCTGCCCCTCGTCTTCTTGCATTTTATATTCTCCATTGTACTGCACTGTGCCGCTTATTCCCCTCACCAGCCGTGCTTTCGTCGTGTTTCGCAATCTCACGCCCCGCAAATGCATTTCCCCACAAGCCTTTCCCCACAAGCCTCGGCCTGGCCCAACCTCTCGAGGCTGCCACCCAACAGACAACTCCATCAATCATGTGTTGCGACTCCATATCCCCTCACATCAAAGTATCCATTTTCAATCCATACAGGTCTACGCCAACTGCCAGGCGAGTGAAAAAATTTTGAAAAAAATTGAGACACTTCCACGCAAGATCACAACTTCACCTATCA
>NW_005179039.1:197735-209149 GCF_000350225.1 Chondrus crispus | reverse complement strand
CCGCCCACCGACGTCCCACGCGGCCACGCGCCGGTCCATCCCGCACGTCACGAGCTCGTCGCGCGCGAGAAGCAGCGCGCGCACGGCCCCGCCGTGCGCGTGGAACTCCGCGGTGGGCGCCCAGCGGCCCCTGGTCCGCGCGCCGCGCACGAACGCGCGCACGCTCCCGTCGCTTCCGCCGGCCCACACAGTCGGCGCCTCGCCCCCCGCCACACCTAGCGCCGTCACAGACGCGCGCACGCCCTCCGAGAGCACGCATTCTGAAGCGCCGCCGCCCGCGTAGATGCGCACCGTCTTGTCGTCCCCGCCGGACGCCGCCCATTCGCCGTCCGGGGATAGCGCCACGGCGAAGATCTCACCCTCGTGCGCGTTGCTAACGACCTTCCGCACGCGCCGCGGCATGAACTCCCGCTCTAGGGGCACGCCCTCTGACCGCGCCACCGCGGCCACCTCAGGCGGCAGCGCACCCGCGCCTGCACCTGCACCCGTTGCTGCCCCATTCCCCTCTGCACCCGCGCGGAACGCAGACCGCAACAGGTTGGACGCCTGCCGACGCGCACGCGTCCACCCCTCCCTCGTCGCCCGGTCCGCCCGTTCCGGTTCGCCGGCGCGCGAGCGCGTGCCCGCCGCTTGCGCCACAGATGTGCCGCTCGGCAACGCCGCGCGGTCAGCGTCGGGGTCCGGCTGCTCGGGCTGCTCGGGCTGCTCGGGCTGCTCGGGCTGCTCGGGCTGCTCGGGCTGCTCGGGCTGCTCGAGCTCCTTGGGCTCCATGGGTTGCTCAGTCTCCTCGGGCGCCTCCGGCACGTGAGGCGCAGGCAGCTCGGGGCTGTCGGGTGCGGAAAGCGGGGCCGGCTCGATGGCATCGAGAGGCGGCTCGGGAGGCGGCTGCCCAGGCTCGTCTGCCATGAGCGGCGGGTGGTCAGGCTCGTCCGCCTCGCTCAGTGCGGGCTGCTCCGTGATAGCGCTCAGGACGCGGTCGAGGTTGGACGGCGGTTGTGCGGCGGCGGGACGATCGCGATGCACGACCTGCGGCGGCGGGGGGTGTTCGTGCTCCGGGGGGTCTTTGGCCATATCCCTGAGGGATCTGATGAGGTCCTCTGCGGCGGCCATAGTTGTGTCGACGCGGGCGCGGTGCACTGCCTGAGCGTGGAGCTGTGCGCGCAGGGCGGCCTCGCGGGCGAGGGCGTCGCGGAGGCGGGCGTCTGCGGCGGCGGCTGCGCGGCGCGCGGCGGCGAGCTCGGCGTGCTGCGCGGAGAGCTGCTGCGCGGCGTCGCGGAGCTGGGCCTGGTGGTGGCGCAGGGCTCGGCGCAGGACGTTGAGCTCCGAGGACGGGTCGTCGGCAGGCGCGGCGGGCACGGCGGACGCGGCGGGCGGCGGCGGCGGCGGTGGGGTGGCGTGCGGCGACATTTAGGACGGCGCGGCGCGCGCGGAGGGAGCGCGGCGATGCGTTCTGCTGGCGGGACGGGGCGGGGACGCGCGCACGCGGGGGCAGGCGGAAGGGAAGGGGGGCGCAGCTGGGCGGGGCCGCGCTTCGTTTGGGGCGTGCGCAAGTTGCAGCTGCGGAGAAGGTGGGGCTCCTCTGAGACCGGACACGTGTTGGCGCTAATGTACACGTGTAGCTGAATGTGTAGCTGAATGTGGAGGTTTTGGCTTCGGGGTGGTGCACTGCTGGTTACACTGCTGGTTACATCGGTGTAGTCATTTATGTACACGTGGAAATGACGAGGACACTTGGCGGCGGCGACCATAACGGCGCGTGCCCGCGCTCCACCACACGTGTTCACGTGTTCCGGTTGGAGGGCGCCGCAAATATTCGACACGTTTCCAGATGCATCGCCATCCAATCTGCGCGCCGCACTTCCCGGTCTCCACGCCCTCGCACTGTACTAAGTTTTAGTATACTACTAACTACCCCCTCCCGCCCCGCCTCCACGCCCCCGCACGCATCCGCCTTCCCTCACTCACCATGTCAAACCCCGACGCCACGCAGCCGGACGACAACCCGTCGACGTCCACCGAGCTCAACCCGCACAAGGAGCTGCTGGCCGAGGCCGCGGCCGCGCTGCGCGCGGAGACGGAGCAGCGCGAGTCGCGCCGCCCGAAGAACGTCGGCCAGGGCACGATGGGGCTGGTGGGCGACTCGCTGGGCGGCGTGGCCCTGGGCGCGGCCGCCATCGTCATGGGCCCCGTGCATGGATACAAGACCGCCGGACCCAAGGGTATCCTCGGCGGCGCCCTGGGCGGGCTCGCCATGGGCGTCGCCGCCACCACCGTCGGCGTCGGCTCCGGCATTGCAAAGTTCGCCCAGGGGACGGAGCGCACCCTGGATAGCTTCAATGCGCGCGAGCTGCCGAAGAGATTGATCGTTAAGGAAGGCGAGGATGACGGCGAACTGTACTTTCGCGAACGCCAGCAGCTTTATGACGACTTGATTAAGGAGGGAGCCGCGAGTGCTGGCGTTGGCGTGCTGCAGCCGCCGGTGGAGAATGAGCTTTATAAGGTCCTGGACGTCAGCGTTGATGCGACCCCGAACCAGATAAGGAAGGCGTATTATCGCATGGCCCAGAAGTATCACCCGGATAAACATCCGGATGATGTAAGTGCCACACAAATGTTTCAGCAGATTAGCGAGGCATACCAGTACGTTTACCACTCGTTTATATTCTTTCCCGCCGCCGCAATATTTAGGGACCACCCTTATCGAAGCTAACCCCTCTTTCCGTTTTGTCCTTATCCCTGTGCGCGCCACGGCAGAGTGCTTTCTGACCCTGTCAAACGTGAGGAGTACCACCGCGTGGGCGCCGCCGCCGCCTCTGACGGTCCGATGATGGACCCCAAGGCCCTGTTTGCCCTCATGTTTTCCGACTTTGAGCACATCGTGGGCGACCTGGCGACGGCCACCATCCTGTCCACGATGCCGCCGGAGCCGACGGAAGCGAGCGCGACGAACCCCGACGAACCGGCCGCTACCCCCGCCGAGCCGGCCGCTGCCCAAGCCGAGCCCTCGCACATATCGCAGGCCCGCCTGGAGAAGAAGAAGGAGTTCCAAGATGCCCGCGAGGCGCACCTGGTCAGCCTGCTCGAGCGTCGCCTCGAGCCGTGGATGAACGATAACGACAAGGCCTTTGTTGAGCACGCGAAGCGCGAAGTCCGCGCCATGCGCGCACAGCCATTCGGGAAGGACCTTTTGAAGACTGCGGCCTATGTGTACAAGCGACAAGCCGCTAAGGTCCTAGAGACGGGGCCGCTCAGGGGCGTCTATGGCATGCTGGACAGTCTCGGCGATAAGGCGCATACACTGAAAAGCCAATTCCGAGCCCTAGAAGGCGGCGTCAAGGCCTTGACAGCATCGCAAACCACTACGGAGAATGAGTCCATCGATGAGGCCGCGAGGAGAGAGGCCGTGAGCACCCTAGGGGCTGTGTGGCTTGCGTCTGTCATTGACATCGAGTTAACGTTGAAACATGTCGTTAAGACTGTCCTGCGTCATGACAAGGATCACAAGCCACCGAAGAAGGTGCTGAAAAAGGCGGAGGGGGTATTGATCCTCTCGCAGATTTTCGCGCAAGCCTGAAAGCCCGGCCGTGGTTTTTTTATTGTATCATTACCTTTTGTGTTGCGTGAGAGGAGATCTTCTTGATGTGATTTGCGACTCGGACGAGTCATGCCGGTTTCCTGTATGTGAACATAAACTAAACTAGTGCTAATAGTGGAAACGTCACGTTATGCTTACGAAATGGGTCGTCTTTGTCTCATCTGCATGATCGACGCCGCATGGAACGCATCATTGCTTCAGAATGAGAGCTGCTTGTTTCAAGCGTTATGGCGGTGCACACGCGCAAATAGCTGTCTGAAACTCGTATTATCAAGAAGGACGTAAGACTACTTCCATGCACGAAGCCGCTTCTGCTTGCACTTACCTTCAGCGTGATCTCACTGACCTGCACACTTTGAGCAGCCTTCGAAGACGAATGTATCCTCTCGGCTCCAATGTCGACGCTCGAACATGAATGCATGGTTTCTTACGCTTGTCCAGAACAAACATGGACCCATCTTTATGCAAGGAAATCCCATTTTTGGAGGGAGCGGGACGGGCTGTGCTAATGCTGTTAGGAAGTTGCTTCTGTTTCCCCTGCATGCTGTAATATGATAAAATTACACATCTTGGCTTTATCAGCTTCCTGCCTCCCCGCCTTGCAACCCCGTTTTCCATGCCACAGTGGTTACTTAGATCTTGAATTAAAATCACGTTCCTGACTTCGATCTCTTTCGGGGAAGAGTTGTTACAGATGTTTAGAATTTTTGTGCACAGCAATAATGGTCGGAACAAAATCACCTGCAGTTAGCCGACAGTAAACTTCCGAGAACGCCGTTAGTGGTGTAGACGAAATCCCTACCGATAGTTGCTTGGTGTCAGTATTTTTAGTATTCTAATAGGGGGTCTTGTGCGAGGCATGAGATTCGCGGTGTATCCCATTCCCCAGCCCATCCTTCAGCACTTCCATGTTGGAAAGTAAGCTCATTAACAGTGTTCAGTCTCTTCCCATCACACACTTTAATTTCCTTCTTTCAGTTTGTTGGGAGGAGCAGGTTTCTTGGTAAACGGCAAGCTTTTTTGTGCGTTCACCCAAATTTGGTTTCAAGAGTGGAGGGAGAAAAAAAGCCACGATGAGGAAATACAGGCCACGACTATCGGCCTCGATGCTACGAACGTACAATCCTACGCATTCATCCCCCACTTGGACAGAGTCTGATGCAAAGCCTCCAAGCAAAACAGAGAGCACAGTTACCCTTCATGAAATCCCCAAGGGTCAGACTTTCAAAGAAAACAACTGGCAATCCCCATCGTTCATCTTGTGGATGGCGATGCTCGCAAAAGAAGCATTCCGATACATTCAGTACCAAAAAATTTCTTTTGTTGTGGCTAGTCTCTCTGTGTTCCTGGTGGTATTTGCAGCGACTATGCTGTCTTCCTTGTCTAGCTATGCCTCCATTGTCATTACAAGATTAGCAGAGCTTCAAGTAGGTGAGTCTGATGTCTTAGTTTCTTCAAGGTCTGCGGCTGATTTCTTGAACTTTACGGCAATGAAGCACACCATAGAAGAAACTACGGACACAATCTCGAAGGAGGGTCTGAACGTAAACAAATCGCTTTCTCCCAGACTAGGATTCCGTGTATCTGTGCAAGCACTTGTTTGCAAACAAGAACCCACTTCAAGAGGTACCTGTCGTGAAAATCACAATTATACCGGTGAAGTCGTTCCTGCCAGGTTGATTTT
The DNA here is from genome assembly GCF_000350225.1 of Chondrus crispus. Classification (NCBI taxonomy): domain Eukaryota; phylum Rhodophyta; class Florideophyceae; order Gigartinales; family Gigartinaceae; genus Chondrus; species Chondrus crispus. The sequence goes on along the minus strand of NW_005179039.1, from coordinate 203,870 downwards.
GTATGATCACGATATTGAGAGAGAGGCTCAAATAGGCAAGCTTTGGCCTCATCCCAAGCTTCAAACAGGCCATGTCTATATGAAAGCAGGGCTGCAGCAAAGACTGAGGATCTCAGAGGGGGACTACGTGAGACTCTCCGTGCACATCGGTATGTTTCTTTCTCAGGTATTTCGCAGAAGCGTGAACGCAAATGATTCAGTTGTTGTCGTTCCTGTTCGAATAAGAAAAACGGTTGAAAGCCTTCATGGAAAGTTTCCAGTCATAAGCTCAACTGAAGATGAAGATGAGGAGGTTGCGGGCGTTTTTGGGGAATTATCCCATTTTCTACGGGATGCGGTTGCCTTTGCAAATTTATCAAGTCCAGATGCGGAGAAGCTACAAGAGCATCGCTTGCAAGATACAGTTTCCACTATGTTGATACGTATACCGAAGCAAAGGGCAAGTGTATATTATAACAGCGACTTTGCAATGATGCAAAGACAAGTTGTCCACTTCGCGACAGCTGTACTGCGTGATATGTCCTTAGACTCTCTGAAAGTTTCGCTTCCGTTGCTGAAAAAGCTTGACGAGTACAAATTTCTCAGTCTTTTCATTGGACTTGTCATCCAGGTGGTCATATTCGTGTTTGCATTCCTTTGCTTTATACTTTTGTACAGCCACATGTTTTTCGCTGTTGAGTCAAGAAGTACAGAAATGGGAACATTGCGTTTACTTGGACTGACCAGAGGTGGAGTCGCGTGGATGACGCTCATGGAAATGCTCATCATCGCGATACCCAGTTGGGGACTGGCACTTTTGGCAGCTCAATTTTCTTTTCGGACATTGGCAATCGTTGCAAATGAGCGCTTCGGTACCAACTTACCAGAATTGATATCCACTTCATCAATAGTCATGGCCTGTGCTGTTGGTTTAGCCCTCCCAGTTCTAGCCTCTCTACTTCCCGTGCGAAAAGCCATGACTAGAAGACCTCTGGACGCCTTTTCTTGGCGCACATCGAGAATATCTGCAGTAGTTATATCAAAGCAAAAGAATGACGGTCTGGCGTCTCCAGGACTAATGATAGCTGCGAGCCTTATGACCTTGTATGGAATCATTATATTCAATATTTTCCCAAAGGCGATTATCAAGATGGACCTCAAGTCACTCGTTTATCTGTTCGAAGTGTTCATCATCAGTATTCTCTTCGGAATGGTCCTTTTTCTGACAAACTTTGATCTCCAAACTTCTGTCGCTTTGAAGAAAGCCCTCTTCTTCTACGAGAGACAAAGTGTTCGAAGAATATCGAGGTTGAATTTGATAACACACAGAAGGCGAAACCGAAGGACCTTCTTGATGTACAGTATATCCGTCGCTTTAGTTGTCTACATTGAGACAAGCTTGCAGCTACAACTTGAAACTGTTCTAACAATAATGAGATTTCACACTGGAGCGACGTACAGAGTGTCGCCACGTATTTCAGGCGATAGTAAGGCTTTTGAATGCTGCAAGCAAAAACTTGAAGAGCTTTCCAGTTCGCCTGGTGTGAAATCTTTTACATGGGTATCAGAATCAATTCCAAAGTTTCTACCCAAAGACGCTTCCATGACAAACCTAGGCGGAGCTTTTTCGACCCCACTGCACGCACAAGCAGTGCTCCCAAGTTACCTTGGCTCAACTTACAAAGGTATATATCGCGGATCTTTGAAAAGTCGCGGCAGCTGGAATAACGTGGACGTATACGAGGAACTGTACACAATCAAGGGCTCCCAGTCTATTGTTGTACACGACGGCATGCGAAGAGTCTTAGGTCTTCGAGGGCCGGGATCTCCTGTCGCGGCTCGAGTTGTTTACACACGTAACGATGCCCCAGATAGTACAGCGGAAATTCAGACCGGACCGAAAACTGTGAAGGAGGGGTCGTCCATACTCTCTGTTTCAGCTGAGTTCAGCGGTCTTCCTGGGTTTCATAAGAACAAATACAGCAAGTACCAACCTTCCCTCGTTTCGTTTCCAACTTTTACTCGACTTATTGGAGGTCGCTACCCATACGTGGACAAACTCCCGCTCCGTGTCTTTCTCCTTCATGTCGACACAAATTCTGTAACCAGCTCGAATCTTGCGGATATTGGACAGACACTGGGCAAAATTAAAGGGCCAAGACTTGATGTTGAATCAGTGGAGGAGACGACCGAGTCCATTGCAGCAGCAAGCACTATAATGCGATTTGGATTCCTGGGCATCAACGCTTTGGTGCAGACTGTATGTTTCTTTGCCCTTTTGGCGGGGATGATAGCAAACGCAAGGGAAAGCAGAAAGGAGACGGCAGTTCTCCGCGCAATTGGCATCCGAGAGCACGTTCTCATTCGGATTGTACTTGCGGAGGCACTGAGTCTTCTGATGGGGGCAAGTGCTGTAGGGATAGCTACCGGTTGGGGCGTGTCACACGTGCAGCACTACCAACAGAACATATTCCTCGATCTCAATTCAACCATCCATGTACCTTGGATAACCTTCGCGACGACATTTGTGGTTTCGTTGGTGTCATCAATAATTTCTGCAGTGCTGTCCAGCAGACTCGGAAGGCGCTCCATAACGACTGATCTCTCAAAGGTGTAGCCAGGCTTAAAATAAAGAACGGAAATGAAGTTCTGGTGAAGGATCAAGAGGAGATATCCATGGCGAGCTCACCTTCTTCCTCGACAAGAAGCGTTGCAAACTGAGTGGAAAACGAGTCCAAATGAGAAGCGCAATGCAAAAACAAGCTCAACTCTCTCGACATTGCGTCCTTTGTCTCTTCGATTTTAGCAATCTCGTGTTCGACTTCTGCGAGCTCCTTATTTGCCTGATCCAACTGCTGCTGCGACTGCAGCAGCCCCGGCTCCCTCAACGAAACACTCGCAATCGTCTCGTACTGCTTTCTCCTCCCTGCCTGTAAGCGTTCGCGGGCAAGAACCTTGTGAAGACGTTCAACTTCAATTTCCTCACGGCTGACTGCAGCCTCAATTTTTGCCACATCTTCGGCGAGCTCGAAGCGTTCATTTCCCGCGGCGCGAATTAAAGACGCGGCGACGTCCGTCGCAACGCTGACCTGATCACATAGAGAGAGAATTTTCTCTGCGAGGGCGACGTATTGCGAATAATTGCTTGCAGAAGGGGTCTGGGCGTGCAGTTGCGCGACGGCTTTTCCTAAATCCTTCAGCGCCGACCCGGCCCATTCTTCAGCGAGAACGCGCTTGCGAATCGCCTCTCTCCTCACGTCCTCAATCTCGGATATGTCGGTTGTCATAGTCGGAGCACCTTTCTCTCCCGGCATCGTGACACGCAAGCGTGATGCCGCAGTTGTTGAGCGTGAGTCAACGTAGCTCTCGTAGCAGTCGCGTAACTACGACTGGATTGTCTTGCCTCACAACTGCGCCTTGAGACGTCTTAAAGCTGCGACGTGCTTATGCAGGCCACCTTGGGGTTTGGTTTTGAACGGAGGGTCATGTCTGAAAATGTTATTCAAATTTAACGCAGTGCTGCATCACTGTCCAATGCGATCGAGACCACCTTCCCTAAACCCGGCATTGCTGGATAAGACCAGGACGAGACCGCCGACCATCGTTGTCTATTTTGGCTTCACTATTTCGTCGCCGACCACTATCCCTTGAGCCTCCGCGTAAATGTTGGTAGCTTCAAACACTTCTCTTGTACGTCCACGTTTTGTGGCGTGAAGTGTCCCGCGTACCATGGAAAAGTACCGCTCAACAGCCGACCCATCTACTGGCATTCATCCGTACCTGCCGCAAGCACCTCCACCAACATCCATCTCGGTCAAAATACTGCGCCCTTTCTTATTCCTTCTCCGTCTGCCGTTCTTCGTTCTTGCCGTCGTTCTGTCTATCCTCTTCACCCCGCTTCTGCTTGTCCCGTGTTTCTTGTCTCGTGCTCTCATTCGCCTACTCGCCCGCTTGTTCCTCTTTTCACTGGGCGCAACTCGCTTCTCGCCTCCAACTTTACCGAAATCCAGACTGCGTGTAAGAGGCAAGCCTGTGGTGTCTCGTCCGCCAAGCGCAGGTGAATTGGTGATTGCCAATCTCAACGGTGCTATTGGCCCCCTTCAACTAGTCGCGGCATACTCTCCCATATTTGTCGTGCCCACAGATGGCGGTATAGCCCTCGTATCGTTTCGCAATCTAACGTCTTTAATCGCGACCGGCAGGCCTCTATCCGACCTACCCAACGTGGATTTCGAAGCCCTAGTTGCTAACGCACGCACTCCCGTCGTTATGTTCGCCGAAGGCGGATCGTCTAACGGCCGTGGAGTTCTCCGCTTTGCCCCTCGCGCGTTCTCCGCTGTGCTGGAAGTCGCCACGAAACTAGAAGGGCGCCGTATATTTGCCCTCGGGCTTGCGCCGCGTCGTGGGCAAGAGTACTGCGGTGTATTGCCGTCAGTTTCGCGGTATGTTATCGGATTAATGAGCGAGATTGCCACGGACGTCCCTGCGACATATGTACAAGTCACGCTGAAGGAGATTTCCACCGTGCAGGCGGCCGTGGCGAAGTGTGCCGGCTTACCTGTAATGGCTGTCGGGGCTGATCGACGAGAACACTTTGAAACACATTGGAAGGAAGCGGGCGGTATGGATCGGTAGCGGATCGTTCTATAATAATAATGTCCCAGGCTTCGACTGGGCCGGTGGGCGGACTTCGCTTTTTGCGGTTTACGATTGGCCTTATACTTCAGCTTTAGAAGCGCTCTGGGCAAGGATACTCGCGTCAACATTTGGGAAGGATGGGAAGAAATCGTTGACAAGGACTCTTGCGATAGCGGCAACGCCACCCTCGCGTTCAGACTCAATGTTGAGTGGCAGGAGAGGGTCGTGGAGGCTTTGTCTAAGTAGAAGCCACCCGGCCTTGTCGTCGCCCTCGTCGACGCTTACCCGAAAGCCCTCATAGTTTGTTTCTTCGACTGTCCATCCGTCGACAGACGACGCAAACTCAGAGAATGCCTCCACGACACGCCCGCCGTACTCGCCGAAGTTTTCCTGGTCAATGAACTTGAGACGGAACTCGTGCTCCTCTAACGGAGCGTCGAGTCCGTCTAACAGCCCTCCAATTCCACGCATATCGCCTGCGAGTCGCAGCCTTACCATCTCGATAATAATTTTCACAGCGAGATAAGCACCATCGTCCAGCATGTAGTTCTCCTTCATGGCACCGTGCCCAGAAGTTTCGATAGCCAACTCGGTTTGTACTCCTTGGTCATTTAGCTCAATGCCTTTGTCGATGACGTTCTTGTAGCCTTTTTTATACCGGAAATGAACGCCACCCTCATTTTCAATAAACCGCTTCAACCCATTTGACGTCACGCTATCCGTGACGATAGTCGAGCCAGGAGCATCGCGCAGCACTATCTTTGCTATGAGAGCGATGAGACGATTGCGATTGATGCCAAGCCCGGACGGATCGACGACGCCCGAGCGGTCAACATCAGTGTCAAAAATAACTCCCAAGTCAGCGCCGACCCTCTTCACAGTATCAATCGTCATGGACATGGCCTTCTTATCTTCCGGATTGGGCACATGGTTCGGAAACATCCCATCCGGCTCCAAAAACTGCCCCACAACGTCAGCGCCAAGCGGCTCGAGCACCTGAGACGCGAAAAACCCGGCAGCGCCATTCCCCGCGTCGACGACAATCTTAAACCCTGACAAGGGCTTATCATAGGTATGCGGATGGTTGCATCCCGCGCGAATCAAACGCACAAGATGCGCCGAGTACGCTGGCAAAAAGTCGATCTTCTCAAGCGCCGGCGGGGCGCTTGTCTCCGGGGCGTCGCCCTCCGCCTCGAAAAGATCCGCGGTGCGCTCCAACAGGGCCTTCACACCCTTCTTATTGGCGCTTCCCGCGCTCGTGAAAAACTTGATGCCGTTGCGATTCGGGGGCAGGTGGCTAGCCGTGAGCATGCACGCGGCGTCGAAGCGGTACGGCTCGAGCACGGTGGCCATGAACATGGCGGGGGTGGTGGCCAGCCCGACATCGGTAACCTGGGCGCCGGCGGCGGCGACGCCCGCGGCGGCGGCGCTCAGCAGCTCGGGGCCGGAGATACGCGAGTCCCTGCCAAGGGCGACGCGCAGCTGGGCGGCGGGGACGGCGCGCTCCGCGTTGACGGA
>NW_005179039.1:167318-197627 GCF_000350225.1 Chondrus crispus | reverse complement strand
GCCGCGGACGAGGTGGCGGGCCGGCGGAGGGGGGGGAGGGTCGGGCGTTTGCGGTGCGGGAGCAGGATCGGAGGGGCGGCGGAGAGAGAGGAACGGCGGATGGCGTGCGGCGGAAGGACGGGGACGGATGGGACGAAGGCTTGCATGGTGAAGGGGAGGGGTGTGGGTGTGGGTGTGGGTGTGGGAGGCGATGGGGCAAGGGTGGGAAAGGGTGGGAAGGGTGGAAGGGAAAGGGTGGGAAGGGTGGGAGGGAAAGGGTGGGAGGGAAAGGGTGGGAGGGAAAGGGTGGGAGGGAAAGGGTGGGAAGGAAAGGGGTGGGAAGGGAAGGAGGGGCAATGAGCTCAACGGGAGAAGGTGACGTCGAAGACGAGAGATGATATCTGGGACAGCCAATGGGGGTGCGGAGGGCAGATTGAAAAATGGGGAATAAGGGCGAAAACGTGCGAAAATGGGCGAAAACAATTTGGCGAAAACAATTGGGCGAAAAAATTGCGGGGCTACACGTGTGTGGCGTCGCAAAACAGCATATCTTCTCTGTCTTGAGCCCATCCCCGCGCGTCACGCGGCATGCCGTGCAAGACTGCCTACCCCTCCCCAGTTGCATCCTGGAAACGCGTTTGTTTGCCCGCTGCCACCTCCTTCCTCTTCAGTCTCTCCCATCGCTATCGCCTCCATCCATCCCCTTCCTCTGCCCACCCAGACCCCCTTCCTCCTCCTCTGTCTCTCCGAATTTCCCTTCCGCCCCCCGCCATGCCGGCCTCCACGCCGCCCGCAGTCGCAGACATCCTCCGCTCCCTCCTCACCGTCGCAACCTCCGTGTCCAAGCCGGCGGCCCCTACGCTCGCCATAGTCGACCTCGAATCCGCCCCGCCCGCCCCCCAGTCCGACGATGACCTCACCGTCGTCCGAGACTCGCGCTCCGCCCCTCTCAGCCAGGATGACGACGAAATCGAGATCGTTTCCGCCGCCTTCGTCAACCCGTCAGCCCGAGCGCCCGTCAGCGTCGACCTCGACCTCGACGTCGCAGAGTGCCACGCTGCCCCTCAACCGTTCGCCAACTCCACCTTCCGCGGACAGCCGTCACACACTCACCAGCTACACACCTTCCCGCACATCCTCCACGCCGCGCCCGTTGACGTCGACCTTGATCCAGGCGACGTCGACGCCACCCTCGCCGCGCCACAACCGACGCCTGTCATCGACGTCGAGGCGCAGCCGGAGCTTATAGATTCCGGCGACGAAGCCAAGGACGTCATTGTGTGCTCGGCGCCGCGGCGCCGCCCGCGGCCCTCGACCGCTTGCGACGCCTGCAGCCTCGCGTTCCGCTCGCACGCCCCGCTGCGCATTTCCCGGTGCAGGCACGCCCTATGCGCCCGCTGCGCCCTGCGCGCCGTCGCGGTAATCGACAACCTTCCGCGCATCAAGGACGAAGGCATAACTGCCTCGAGCCTCATCTCGCTGCCCACGTGTGTTGTCGCGCGCTGCCGCGCCCCGCTCTCGAGGGCCGAGGCCGACCTCGCGCTCGTGCCGCCGGTCGTAGACGACGCCTTCGCCATGGCCCTTGCCGTCTTCCACTCGTGGCGAAGTGAGGATGCCGATGATGCGGCTACGGGCGCAGCGCTTATTGAGTTTCCTGCTTTTTCCTCGGACGCTATGCATGTCGTGCTTGAGAATGGCCTCGTCAATGGGCTCGAACATTTGCTCCAAGATGATATCGCCACTGCGTGTGAGCCGCTCTGGGTCCTCGACGAGGAGGCCGCCGGGGGGCATGGGGCCTGGATTTGCGCCGCATGTGCGGATTATGACGAGTCTGCTTCCCAACTAGATCAGGAAAGCGGTTCTTCCGAAGGGGATCGCAATACTGACCGGGAAGATTCTGTCGAGCCGGCCATGATGCATTCGTCACCAGCTTATCCTCATTGTGACAAGGCTCGTGCTGTTGGTGTTTATGAGAACATCAGGGGCCTATCGCGGGTGTGGGAGAACGAAAGAGATAAGAAGGACCGGTTGGATGAGGAAGAGAAGGCCAAGCAGAAAACGATAAATACTAGCAAGGAATTCGGTGTGCGCAAGACACGAGTGTCGCGGAAGCGGTACAAGTCAGCGAGCAGTGTGCGCAGCGCGAAGAGGAGAAAGACGAGAAAGACAGGTTTTGCGAAAGGCACAGGGTATGCAGGGTCGTGTGGCACTGAGTGGAAAGGGCCTAGCGAAAAGATCTTGAACCAAGCTGCCCGCCTCGATGCAGAGGCCACGTACTGGTTAGTGCGTCTTCGATGCTTTCTTCTGTCCCCAAAAGATGCGCACCTCAAATCGTGGCCTGGATACATGCGTCTCTTATTGCGAGAACGTCATCTCATTTCGCATTTGGCAAAGGTGTTGGTCAATGAGTCGATGATGGATGTCCTTGGCCGTATTCCTGTTTTCTACTCGGCTCTTCGCGTCGTTCACCTTTTAGCTGAGACGCCTTCACTTCGCCTGTTGGTAACCGAACCTTTTGATGGCAACAAAGGACGAAGCATTGCCGAACTCGTTGAGTCCTTATCACGACAAGCTGCTCTCCTATCGACCGGGGCGGGTTCAGATGGGCTCCAAGAATCTACGACCTTCCTTGTAAAACAGATCCGAAAGTGCATCAGGGTCATTAACCGCCACAACCTGCTTCAAGTTGTCCGCAACCGCAAGGCTGCTGTCTGCGCGGTAGACGTGGACGTCGCCGAAGACGATTCTCAGTCGAAGAAGGACACAGAAAAGACCGCTGAAGCACCATCAAATGAAAAGGACAAGGGCAGTGAAACGGTAACCGCACCTCAATGCTTCTCTTTTGATCATGACAAATCCATGTATATTGAGAAGATGAAATCACACCAATTCCTGGCCGTTCCGGGATTGGCGACAAGGAGCGTATTCTTTCAAGAAGCTATGCGTGCAGAGCAATTCGCCGGCGTTCAGAAGCAACGCCAGAGACGTATTGCCAGCGAAGTTGCGTCCCTCTTCTCAAGTTTGCCATTGAGTTGGTCATCGAGCATTCTCTTGCGAGTCGACGAGGATCGATATGATTTTCTGAAAGCATGTATATTTGGGTCAGATGACACTCCGTACGATTCTGGTGCATTCGTCTTTGACATCTTCTTGCCTTTAGAGTACCCATACGTGCCACCGAAGTTCCAACTTCTCACCACAGGAGGAGGCTCTGTGCGATTTAACCCAAATCTGTACAGCTCAGGAAAGGTTTGCTTGTCCTTGTTAGGGACCTGGAGTGGGCCATCATGGACTTCAGCGTCGACTATCTTGCAGGTGCTCGTTTCCATTCAGAGCCTTATTTTAGTGCCCGACCCATTCTTTAATGAACCTGGGTTCGAATCCATGGTTGGCACTGAAGGAGGAAAAAATGAGAGTGGTCGATACAATGCACGAGTGCGGCGGGATACCGCGCGGCATGCAATACTTGCGAGCATCAAGTATCCGACTGCTGATCTCGAAGCAGGAATACTAGCACACTTCGTCTTGAAACGACGGTATCTGAAATACCGATTACGAAAGTGGTTTCCAATCGCACCAAAACAGCCCACTTCAGGTTCTCTACCAGTGGGGCCCGGGCAGCCGGATAACGGTAGTTCAAGCAGTCATGTTGTGACTGCTGATCCAATGAATCAACCGGGAGGCTCATCAACCATAAGCAGTGCGGATCTTCAACTCTTTGGACCCACGATACAGAATAAGTCAACATTCGGACTCGGTCGCAACTTCCGTTCTGTTCCGGAAATGTCCCCTGCCATGTTGGAACAGGTATTTACGGCGCTTGACAGCATCCCTTCTATCATGGGTTGATGGGGCAATCCCTGGAGCATCATGGGAGGTGGAGAAATATGTATACCTTGTGAAAGCACACATCGGTAATCTCTGTACACTTTACAAACCTATTAATACAAAATAGGATCACAACCCTAACCCAACATCTCACGGTGATTCCAAAGGCCGTGAAGATGTGAATCAACCAAAACATGACCTGCTACAGTTACTCAGCACAGAGGCTGCTTGCGCATGCTTTCTCAACGTGACTTTCTCATCCCCTCATGACTTCACCTGTGCCCTTCTCCTTGCCGTACAGAAAGGCGTCTGCGACTTCCAAGTTCCACAATGTCTCAAACATTGGGGATGAGGTCAAGTCGCAAATTGTAGTTGCTTTCATCCCCATGCGATGTCCCTTGAACCTTTTGAGCATGATACCAACGACCATGACATACTGCCCCTCCCGAAACGGTAGTGACGATTCATGACGCATATATTCCTGCAGCGCGGCGCGGGCTATACCAGAGCCATCGTCGATAGCGAGTTGGGTTTCAGAGACCCACACTACCACCCCTTGAATCCATATCGATGTCCCCTTTGCTAAACACCGGACCGTGCGGATGAGACCCTTCTGAGCAGGAGGAGCAACTTTGCCAGCCGACATAAATGCTCTCTTGGCGCGCAGAGGAGCAATAGTGTGCGAACGCGAAGCGGCTCTACAGCCGTATTTAATGTACTGAAGCGAATGTGAAGGACTCACTGAAACAAGTCAGGATCATAGTGGGCCATGGACATAACCTACTGTAGTGACATGACAAATCGGCCACGCTGCAGGATGATTTTGCCAGAAATTGCTGGGACCGTTTCATTGGCTGCAATTGGGTAGCCGGATGAGAAAGTGCAGTACGGGGATCGAAGGTAAGGAGGATCTGCGCGACATGAGAGGGAGCGAGCGAGCACGAACGGCGATGACAAAACTGCAACTACCATATCGTAGTCCAGAGGTAATTTTTTGGATGCGGGCGAATGTAGAGGAGCCACGAGAGGCAATTCAATTCGCCTGGTTGTCGATGACACTGCAGGCAGCGGGATCTTCTCTTTCACTATGTGCCTGACGATGGCCAACTACACACGTTTAGGTCTAGATTACAATGGTGACTGGCGTGCGAGGTCTGCGAGATGGTCCGGCATGCGACCGAGTGTTGCGGTGACCAGATTTGACAAGATTGGCGAAACGGCCGCGCCCTCCTCATCAAAATACTCATATATGGAAGGTATATATACATTGATGAGAACCCAACATCCACTGAACATATGGCCTCGTGGCGTAATGGATAACGCGCCAGACTTCGGATCTGGAGATTGCGGGTTCGAGTCCCGCCGAGGTCGTTTACTGTTTTTTGCTTTTTTCAGACGTACAGCAATGTCACGTTTTCATTTTTGCAACAGTAGGAAGAGTTTTTGACCAATACTGTACCGCCTTGATTTTGCATCGATTTCAGAGCGCACCGGAAGGCTGCGCTGTGATCTGCCATCGGGCGTAACCAACTTTCTTACCGTCGATGCCCCCACCTCAAAGCCGGTATCCCGCTGCGGAGGTTTGCCCACACTGTCATCCGTATGTCATGACACATCAAGATACTTGATTATTTCCCAGCCTTCTTTTTATGACTACGCGCGTCGCCATTCCTATAGATAGTGGTCGATTTTATTTACATGACTTTGAAAGGTCCAGTCTCATCTCACTTGTTGTGGCGGCAGTGTTCATGTCATTGAACATGCCCTGCGTTCGACTCTCGGACCTGTTGCTATTTAGTTCACAAAACAATATTCATATTTGTGTAATATTGCAGCGAAAAGAGTCTGCACAGTATTTCTTGCTCTTTGATGTGTACATGTTCCAGTAGAAACCGGCGCAGTTGAGCCGCTTAGTATAAGCTAAAAGCACTGTAATCCATACTTTACTTAAAGACAAGCATCAGGGCTGTTGAAGGTCTTCAAAATAATAACTTCGACTTGTTTAAGGGCCTGCGTCGTGGAACCAATAGCGCTAGTGTCATCAAAGTCGCGAGTACATCGCATTGATAGACTCTAGTGGAAGCATGGAGGGACACTCACACAGGGGAAGGTACTGTTCAACCTACTTACCACCATGTGTTTGCCTATTTCACACATCAAAATATAAACGTATCAATTACAGACTGCAGCGGGAGGGAGGTATGCAACATCGAGTGAGCATCGAAAACTATCTCAAGAAACGTGAAGTCCAAGCACCTTTTCCTGTTGAACTTGCCGATGCCAGCCTTATTCCTTGTCCAGAAAAGACAACGACTGCTTCATTCCTCAGTATTCAAGAATAAGTAACCGGCCTGCCAGTATTCACACGCACAGCCGTCCCTCGCAGACCCTTACGGGATCGGTTTGAAATATTAGATAAGACAACTATATCATATAACCTCAACATCGAGACCGCCGACAGCGCAATCGATACTTCAAATCCGTTAAGTTAAGATGGAGTCACACGGGTTCGCAAGCGCCAAAGCATGAGCGCTTTTTGTGTGCTGCAACTCTACAGTCTTTGCCGACATTGCCTATCTTCGTAGAGGTAGAACCAGCACAGGATCCGCGGCTCCACGTTGACAAAGTTTCCTCATCACTTTGCGCAAAGGCAAAGCGCCCTTTTAGCTACGGAAATTGAGAGCTGGTGTAGATGATATTCCGTGAGGTCGCCATAAATTGTACTTCGAAAACTACAAAAACTCCAAATCTTTAGCTGGGAGCTCTCGACCGTGTGGCGGCTTTGGAAAGGTGCAGCCTGCCCGAATGAAGTCCTCTAGTAACGTGTCTAGCCGGGAAGAGGGCCCTGGAGGTGCAGATTTGGCTGCCTTCAGCACAACGGCTCGCTGCACCATTGCGATCAGTTTTGCAAATTGCTTGCGATACCGTTGGGACATGTAGTAACCAGCGACTTCCAAGAAGGCAATAGTGATTGCTGGAGTGATCGCGTGCTGTTCTTTGTTTGCAATTCTTGCCAACCACGTCCATCCGATGTCAAGAGAGAAGGGGTTTGAAACGCCTGGGATTCGCTGAGCCGGTCCATAAATCTTCTCTGTTTGTAGAACAGCAGCAAATAAGCTCACACAACCACAGCTTCTCTCCAGGTAACTCTCAGCGGATTCCGCATGCTTGTAGCCTATGCGGCGTCGATAGTCCTCAGTGCTTTCACTCTTTGGCCGTCTCGAGTAAGCTGGGGTTGTATACATGCAGTGCTTGTAGAATGCCCCGAGAAACACATCTCGCATATTTCCAGGGTCCTGCACTCCTGCTGCTATTCCCACAATCACCGCGCCTACTGCGAACGCGGCCGTACGATTCAAAGCTACACTGCCATCTGACTCACTAATAAGACGTTGAGCGATTTCCTTTTTCGCAAAAGCCTCCCCTGCATCTCCTCCTCCCGCCTTGGCGTTCCTCAGTGTTGTCAGTAGACTTGAAATCTTCATAGTGACATGTTTGACACTCGCAGCTAGCTGATTTACATTGAGATTGATCTGTTTCTTGATGTCAAGGCGAGGTTTTTTCATGGAGGGATTGCGCCGGAAAGGTTCAGCCTCATCACACAGTCTATTCCAAATCACAACAACGCGACTAACGTCTTCAGGGGCAGCCTCAATGTGAGCGATCTTTCCTAGTCCGGCAACCTCGTCTGTGTTTCCTGCTGCGATAATGACTGGGCTCAGGCCGTCAGGATTAGTTTTGGTCCTCGCAGGCTTTGCGGCATCTTGTTTACGCGCAGAGCTTGCAGCATCCTCAACTTTCATATCCTGCTTTCCATTTGTTGCACTACTGCCGAACACCATGGGAATCGCGTCTCCTCCTGTCACTGCTTGGTTCCCGTCCACAGACTTGACCTGAATCTCATTATCCCTTTTAGTGGTTTGATGGTCAAGGCCCAGTTTCGCTGCGGCCTCGTGCTGCTCCTTTGCTTCTCTGGCCTTTCTTCGCAGTTCTGCAGCTTCTAGCTGAAAGGCCTTGGCGCGGGCAAGTTCCTTCTCCTTCTCTCTTTGCTCAGCTTCCCTCACTTGCTTCTCCCGAACCAGCGCGATTGTTTCCTTCTCTGCTTGGCGTGCGGAATTCTCGGCAGCCTGCTCTCGTTCTCGCAAAATCTGAATATCGCGAGCTCTTCGATCTCTGAGTCTTTTCCGCCCGGCGGGCGGCAGTGCCAGCGGCACAGTGTGGCGGAAAGGGGTGTTTTCTGCAGGCGCTGAAATGGCTTGAGAAAATGAGGACTCCGTCCTCGCAGCAATTGCGGCTGCGCGCGCAGCGACGCATCGTGACAAAAGGACGGCCGAGCGAGTGGAAATGCGAGAGCCGTGTTCCACCCACAGCTGAAGGGCCTCGCCTTTAGAAATCGGCAGCTTGCGAATCGGCTGCGGGCGCATTCGACGAGGGGTCGATGGGGACAGCATCGTTCCCGCCCAACGTTCCTGCCTAACAAATGCGCAGTGGATAGATCACGTTACGGCACCGAGAAATTCTCGTGCAAATACTGGAGAGCGGGGTTTCCCCGTCCCTTCTCTCTGACAGAGTGTTGCCCAAGATGCGACTTTGGCGCAACGCTGATGGTATGGGGAATAAAACTGCAGAATGCGATTGCGACAGTCGTTCCCATCTGCAGCTTTGCTCTTCTGTTCTGCATTGCTGCAATCTTCTCTTCCGAAAATGAATAAAAAAGCCGAGTGCATCGCAAATGACTCTCAAGAATTTGAAAAAACGCAATTCTGATTCGGATCAAACTTCACAGGCAAGGGCAAATGCCATTTGCTGCTGAGTTTACACCTCCCTTGAGTGCTCTAGTCGACAGCGGCAGCTCTACAAGTGCCCAGACCTTGAATCCCGCCTCGCCCGCCTGCAGATCTTGTATGTTGATGGTGAACTGCGCAACGCCAATTGAATACATTTGCAAAAGCCTCGTCGCAAGATGAGTGCACTGGCAACACCAAAGCACGATGTGCGCAAGCTCCGATTCTCGACGGGCGCGCCCCACCTCCAGAGCCCCTTCCCCGGTGTCGCACCGTCTCCCTACACCCCTTTCTCCGGGCGTCGATCCGGCTCAGTTCCAATAGGGACGCCGCAGCTACCGACGCGGCCTACCAGTTTCGAAGCAGACGCACTGGCGACACTCCCGCAAGGTTCCGCTGAAGAGTTTATCAATGGCGGCCTGGATGCGGCACTCCGGGAGTCCTCACTTGACGTCCTTGCCGGTTTGCGCACCCAGTATGAAAGCGGCACGCCTCAGGCGGCTGATGCTTTTGTCAAGGAGATGATCAGTACCCTTGCGCTCCAGCTTGAACGCGCAAATGAGCTTATGGACGCTCCGAGCTTGCACCCATACGTTCGTAAGCAAGTACGTGCTCTACAGAATCGTCTGCTTCTCGAGCAAACGACGTGGAACCTGGTCGATACTGCGTGGCGACCTAGTGAGATACGGAGTCGCGATTTGTCCACAACGAGACTAGCCCCGAGTAATCTGGATGAGAATTCTGTTCTTAAGGTTCCGGGCTATGTCAAATGTCAGCGAATTGTTGAGTGGTTGGAGACAACTGCTGCTGACGTGTTGGAACGATCAGGGGGCCCGAAGGTGAAACCGCTTGATGACCCAGCCTATCGATGGGAATACACTGCATCCAAGTATGAGGGAGAAAAAGTTTCCATGGACTTTCCACACGCCGTTGGCAAGTCGTTGGACGAGGTAGAGACCAAAGCGGAAGGTCGAATTTCCCACGAGACTTTTCGACTTGTGCGGGCGGGTAAGCTGTCCGAGGCGGAGGAGTTATGTCGGCGAGTCGGACAACCATGGCGAGCGGCTGCTCTTGCAGGCGGAAAGAAAAGCTCCGCTTTGTCTGCGAATGGGATAAAGGGAGATGCTCGGCGGACATGGCGTATTGCGGCGAAAGCCATCGCGAGGAGCCCAGATCCAGCAATCTTGCCTCACGAGCGAGCTGTGTATGGGGTGCTTGCAGGAGAACTGGAACCTGTACTAGCGGTATCAACGACATTCGAAGATGAAGCGTGGGCGCGCTTGTGTACCCTGTTAGACTCGACGGCTGAGTTTGTTTTGAATGGGCGCAATGTCACAGTAGCAGCAATAGAAGACGAAACCGTATTGCAAATATTCCGCGAATGCAAACATGCCGGGGAAGGGTTAGATGTTGCTGATGGAAAAGTGTTAGAGGGTATTCGTATGACCAGAGCATACGTTGGAATCGGGCCAGGCATGTGTGGCTCTCACGTCTCACAGTTGCTGAAAACACTCGGTGAACTTGCAGAGGCCGGGGCGAGTAGTGGAGAAGAATGGATTTGTCGCTTTGCCGCACATGCGTGCATCTTTCTGAAAACAAGTGGCCTGTTGGCGGGTATAAAGAATCGGCCTCAGGATGAGTTTTCGTTTGACACTGCAATAGAAAAGTATGTCGAGGTGGTCCTACAGAAAGACCAAGAAAGGGAAGCCAAGGCCCGTGCACATGGTACGATTTTGCCGCCAAGAAGAATTGTGCCTGAAACGGCGGCAAGATACCTTGCCGAGCTGCATTCCGACGATCGCATCATATCTACATATTCAGTTTTACTCTGCGCTGCTCTGGAAGAGGACCTATCGCACGAAAGGGCAGAGGCCAAACGAGTCGGTGTGTCCCCACGTCAGGTTGATGAGAGGAGGACGCTATGTTTGCAGAAGGCTGGACAATGCTTCCCGCGAGAAATTCTTGATCTTCTCATCGTCGCAGCCACAGACAAACTATGGAAGTCAATGCTTCCGGACCAGGTCGACAATAGCTTGGTCTCTGACGACATTAAGCTTTCTGAGTCTGTTTCTGATGAAGTATCAGAGACCGATGAGTTGGTCGTACGAGCTATCGAGTTTCTGATATTTCCGGCCTTCGCAAATTACAAAGAAGCTCTGCTAAGGGTCACTAACTTGGCTCGGCAATTCTTTCTCCGCGGAAGGCGGGCGGCGGCTCGATACGTCATTTCCTGGGCACCAGCCGAAGTCATGTCCCAGATTGAACCATCAACATGCGAAGGGCCGGTTCATGAATTGGAATCATGGCGAGTTTACATGGATGCGATATCGCGGCACAACGAATGGAAAACGTACCAGTCCCGGAAGCCGCAGCCTATCTCTGAGAAGATGCGCGCCGCTGCCTCTGCGGAACCCGGAGAGGTGAGTTATGAAATCCAAGCAAATGCCGGGATTCAGGTTCAAAAATTCAACAAAGAGAACGAGGAATTTCTTCGCACCTCAGAAAGATACTGCCAGGCCGCAGTGCAGAGTCTCGGGGCTGCATTGCTTCTCGAAGGCGGATGGATGCAAGACAAATACAAGCAAAACGAGAATATCACGGAAAGACCGCGAGGCGACTATGCCCTCCGCAATCGCAGCAAAGAAATCGAGGCGATCCGAAAATTTGGCATTCCACAGCTCACGGTGTTGCTGCATCACGTTTACCATGAAAGTGGGATGTTTACAGAGGCTATCGGGCTAGCGCAAGTTGTCGCTAGCGACCATCTCAAACTGTATGAATGCTTTGGCGTGTCGGAGATGAAGTCGTTTTTGACTCGAATAGCCGACAGCACGGTGCTGCTTGCAGACACAATGATCCAGAGTGGTCAGTGCGAGCGCCCGTACGAAACGACAATGTTCGAAGAGCTTCTTGCAAATGAATAAATCCCCATGCTCTGTAAATGATTTTAGAGATCCATACCACGGAACCATCAATCTTAGTCTGTACAATGTGCTCGCGCCTTCGCGAGCAAGCAATCATCCGCTCGGCTTTCTTCCCTTCAATCGGACTATTGAGCCCTTATACTCCTTTTCCAAGCCCTCATATATTTCCTTTAGCTTGACCTTGCGCTCCTCCTTGTCGAAGCTGTCCAAAATTTCGTAGTTCTCCTTAAACAAACGCCGCTTCACCCACAACCGATACCCCTTATACTCGTCGTCGTTCTCCAGATCGATGTACTTAAGCTGGTGCACCTCTAAGCACCTTCTCGCCTGCCCTGCCGTGAGCATAAGCTCCTTTCGGAGCTTCTCAACAACTGCCTCTTCCTCCGCCTTGGGACATCTCTTCTCCGCCTTCAAAATGCCGGCCTCATAGCTTCGTTTCAAATCCGCGACATCCCTCAACAACCTAAACCCCAAGCTGGGATCCTCCACTGTGACCTCCATGGCCTTCCTGTCCTTGGCCTCTGCATAAATGGCGTGCAACAATCTGCGCCCATGGCCGCGCCCCTGGTGCAGTGGTGACACCAATACCTGGCTAACGCGAATGCGATCAGCGAATGTCATCCCCCCTTCCTCGTCCTTGCTGAGGACCGAAAACGGGTACGTCGTGGCGTACCCCACAAAAGACACCGGCTTCTCGTCTGACAGCTCCGCGACGACGAAAGTCTCCCAGCGCGGGTCCGAGTCATCGATGAAGCTGGCGCCGTCGATGTACAAAAACATGAGCGAGGCCATGCGCAGGTGGTAGTCCAAAAACTCTTCGTGCTTATTCAACACGCCATCGGGGCCCTTGTGGAAGAAGGTCTCCTTGTACACGGCGAACTTGGCGCCGGCAACCTCGTAGTCCATGACGCGGTTCGTCAGCGGGAGCGGCTTGGGGTCAGCCATGGCGGCCTGGAAGGCCTCGCGGGATGGGGAGAGGCCGGCCTTGATGAACGGGGAGAGCAAGGCGGGGACGTCCGTGCGCGTGTCGGTTTCGTCAGCCGGGACGCCAGAGGCGTCGATCCAGTAGGAAAAGGTGGGCAGGTGAACGTGCAAGGCCACGGAGAGCGAACGCCAGCCGTGGACCTCGAGGCCGGGGATGATTTGGTGCAGGTACGGGGCGGGGAGGAGTGCGGCGGGGTCGGGCGGGGAATCGAGGTCGGCGGCCGTGCGCACGAAGTGCAGACGGACAACGTCCGTGGCGGGCAGCGACGGCTTGGGCGATGGCGGCGTGAAGCGCACGCGCTTCGGGTCAGGTCCCGTGGCGTCCGCGGGCTCGGGCGGGGAGAGGGAGCCCATTGTGGGGGTGGCCGTGGCGAGAACGGAGACGACGGGCGAAGGACGAAGAAGGCTGTGTCGACAGTGAGGGGATGTGAGGACGTGTTTGGTAACGGCAGCTTTCTCTTGATGCTGAGAAAAATGCGAAGTCGGGCCCTGTTACGGCCCTGACGGACAGGTGCTTTGGAGCCTGGCAGGGCCGGTATGCCGATTCGTCTGCTCCTCTTGATCGCGCTCTGAAAGCGTCCAGGCGCGGGATCAAAGAAGGCTCTCGGCGGACACGATTGCGCACGGTCGTTTAGGGGCTGGGTAGCGCCTTGTTACTTTTTGCGCACTTTGGTGGAGGCCCGAAGTAGGTGTCTTTCTGATAAATTATCAACTTCGCACGATTTTGTCCCAAAATATTTCCCTCGGACATATCTCCACGGCCATCTTGCGAAGCATTGTGCTCATTTCTTTCGAAGCCGTCCAACGTGCATGCATTCCATACCGAAACAAGCCGGGTACCCTTAGGGTACCCAAGGGTACACGTGGTAAGCCATCCCACACCTATAATTCGTACCCGCGTGTAATACGCGACAACGTTTTCATTCCTGCGGGAAGAGTGCGAGCCCAACCTTTATCGCAAGACAAAACAAGAATTATGTCGATATGCGATCAGAAACAACATGCTACACCTCGCTTTGTTTCCATACTATACCGTTCCCGAAAAGTTCAAGTGGCTTGTGTCTATCTTACTCCTCTTTTTACCCCTCTCAGCAAAAGAACAGTATCTTAACATCACGCTATTGAAACCTTTTGGACATATATTTTTGCCTCACTTTTCGCTGTGCTAGCTTCATCGGCAAGACCACCAGCAAAAGAGAATTTCCTCTCCCTTTCCGAGCTGCAGTTGAGGCTGTCAGCTGCAACGCTCCTTGGCCCGCATGGAAACTGTCCCACTTAGGTTTCACTGCATCCAGGACGGGTAGTCGCCGCGAAAAGTTGTTGCAGCCAGAGTACGAATCCATGATAGTCTTTTTCCTCTAATATGTCGCCTCTCTACCTTGCTCTGTCCTGCCCCAATTGCTGAAGCATTCTTGGGAAAGGCGTCTGGGCACCAGATTGTCAACAAACAATTCTTATTTTTTTGAAACGATCACCACGACCCGTACACATGGTCATAGACCCCTGATTCCAATATAAACAAGGACGCTGGCTGCCCATTCAGAACGTCCCAGTCAGTCCATTCTGGTCTTTCTTCTCTTCCAAGCATGATCAGCGTCAGACTGCAACGCTCAGCACCGACATCCGGCGCCCCTAGTGACGTTGACACCAGCAGTCTATGACCCTGTACGCCAGCATGTAATGCATAGATGACGATATACAGGGCTTATCACTCTACCTCGAGATAAATATTCTACAGCTCCCACATTAGCGGTTGCCGCCGAGTCGAGTTTTCAGTCGTGGATAGATCTACCAGACATGCAGTGAGCTCTGCAGTCGGCTTCGCCAACGAAGGTGGGGCGGCCTCTACAGGTGATGATTAGCAATTTCTGTTGTTACGAGGTGGTCTTTTTTTGAAGCTATGTGACTTCGAAAGGAGTGTGGTATGCTATGGACTGCAACCATGCTCCTGGTCCTACTGTGTCATGTGCGCCGCAGATGTAGAAAGAGTTTCTCGCTGCCATCGCTACTTTGAGATTCTTCTACCTATCTTCAAGGTGGAAGAAGACATGAAGATTATGATTTATCAGCCCGAGAGATATCTCCAAATCGAACCGCGCACATTCTTGCATTGCCAATGAAAATGGAGTCAATGTGGAGTTTGCCTCCACTGCGATATGCGAACTCTCTGGCGACAAGGGTTTTTGAGAAGACCATATCATTGCGTCGAAGTGGTTGGCAACTACCGGTGTAATCTAGATATTGAAAACAACGCGTGTGCATGCTCTGCGTATGTACATGGGCCGAGACGTTTTCTTAGCAGAAGAGCCAGTTGACCTAAAGATGCCGCATTCAAGACTCCTATCCGCCCTGCGAGATAGAAGATAGGACGCGCCGCTGTTAGAAAACGAGCGGAAGGGGCAAATGCAAAGCTCCACCGTATCAAGTTATTCTATTCTAAATACACGGCTCGCGCGAGAGAGATTGTGGACTGCTCCTAGAGACGAACGAAATGAACAAGAAGGATGCTTTTTTCGGTTTTCGAAGTGCAACATTCGATTCATGCGTCTTGGAAATGGCAAACGCAGGGTGAGAGGAGCCAGGCGAGAAACTCTTTGTCACATTCTATATTGTCATGTTCAGTCGAAAGTCCGTGCAGCTAATGGTGGAGTGGGGAGGAAGGAATGCATATTTTTAATAGACGGGCACTTCATAAGGCAAAGAGCTGCTCTTCTGTGTTGTGCTATACGTAAATGTGTTAGCGGTAGAGAGGAGAAGCCCTAACATTGAGGGGTAATGAACGTGTTCACCACAGTATTGCAATACTTGCTGCAGCTTCCATAAGTTCGCATGCGCTATGCCTGCCCGTTTTCGAACGCGCGCGAAATCATTCCGTTTATTCGAACCGAAAGCACGCGACCTTGTTTGAGGAAACAAGATTGGTTGTTTATCATTTGCACACAAGTGAGATACTCCCCACTTGTGACCAATAGAATTGCATAGATTAGCATCCCACATCTGTGCCCAATCAACGTCTTACCTCACCAGTAAAATATCTCACCACAGATTTGGACCTTTGATCCTGTGACGCGTCAACGGGAGGACAGATGAGACATGCACCCTGCCGCGCACCTTTCCAACCCCCCAGAGTTTAAATACATGACCTTGTGATATCCTTATTAACGCCGCATCAAGTCGGACCAAACTCCGCGTCTACCCGCTCCACATCCCCCCTCCATCTCATCTCGTCATGCCTCATCGAGCAACCCCTGCTTTCCTCCCACCTCTTCCCTTTCCGTCCCTGCGCTCCACCCAAACTTGCCCCCTCATTTCCAGCAGGCGCCCCCTCACCGGCACCTCGACATGCGCCGTTCTCACTCCCGATTCCTTTAGCACTCAATGGTACCGCGACACGATCACCCCCCTCGACCTGGAGCTCTCCTCCCACTATATCCCCAACTCCAACGCCGCCCAATCAACCGAGCCGACTGACCGCAACTTTGTTGACGAGAACCTGGGTATAATGGCTATGGTCGACTACGCTCAGCCTTCCACCCAAGGTGCCGCTCTCATTCGCGACCTACGCCAGACTCTCTCACACAACGCGGCCCTGTACGACCGCGAGGCGCGCATGGACATTCGCAGGTCACTTTCGTCAGCTATTTTGAGGCATGGCGCACCGCCAGGGAGTTCCGTGCTTGTTATGGATTGCTCGTCTAACGTCGTTAGGTTAGCGTGGGCTGGATCTTGTGGAATTGTGCTTATCAGGGACAATGCCATTGTGTATAGGTCATATAGCAAGGCGGCCACGAGAGATGCTCTCGAAACCCATTTAGGGAGAACGACAGATGTGAAAACGGAGAAGAACGCAAAATATTGGCTTTCGTGGGGTGGAAGTGCGACTCAAAGCGCGACGGGGGGTTATTATGCTGCCGGCCTTGTCACTGGGGCCCGGCAAGACGGGCAATTCACTATTAATAGTGATGAAGTCTACGCTGACTATATAGAGCTGGAGGATAATGACCTTATAATTGCTGGAAGTGATGGATTCTTTTCCAACGTGAGCGAAGGCCAAATTCTGGCGTTTGTTCGCCCGTTGCCCGACGGGGCGGAGGATAAAACGCTATCAATAGCCAACAGTACTTGTCTCGGTTCTTGGAGGAGCGATGATACTGATTTCATCTCATATTATTTGGCCATTATTGCTGATAACTTTGCGACGGCACCTAACTCAAAACCGCATCTTCCGTTTCCGTTTCCGCCGTCGCCACATGTCGATGATATTACGGTGATGTGTGCAGCATGCAGTTTTCGCACGACAACGGACATGTGAAGATTTGTTCGATTGACAGAATTTCATGTGATAAAGGATACGGTCGGAGCCCATCAAGCGTACCAGTCATATCTTTACAACGGACTAAACTACCGGCGTGGATAATTGCCCCCCCCCCCCCCCCCCCCCCCCCTCGCTTTTGAACCCTCGCTTTTGAAACTAAGGAACGCGTCATGAGTGAGAACTGATGCATGTTGGTACGTCACGCACAACTACTGACATATAAATTATCTGAGTACTGCAGGATTCGTGTACTTACGGCTCTTGCATTTACTCAACAGGTTTTGAGTCGCCTTTTTGGCTATCCTACGAGTACAATTGTAAGTCTGTAGGTCTGGGAACTTTTTTCGCTGGGCATTTTCCGACAAACTCTGCTTTGACACCCCGATGAATCTGAAAATACTTAAGTGTGATAGTGAATCAGATACGTGCCGTAGATGGGCACCCGCGCCGAAAATGCGTTTTCAGTATGACTCAGTAGAGAAGCAGAGAGTAATTTCAGTTGATGAAGTTCAAAGGTGACTGGTCTTTCCCCGTCATGATATTTCTTCTTAAAACCCGGAGCACCCAATACCCTGGAATTCATTTGATTCCTCGTTAAACTGGAAGAGGCGGTTGCCCGGGCAATAGTTGAGGTCGCCCTGCGGTACCCTAAAGTTGGACGGCGAGTAAGTGAGCGTGGCGAAGAGGCCAGCCGACAAGAAGCCAGTGAAGATGACAGTGAACACCCAACCGATGCAGATGAAGAGAAATTGTTTCCAGTTCACAGTGGATTTCTTGAATTCAATGAGCCCGACACCCATTGTAGCACCAACCTGGCAATGAGTGGTGGACACTGGGAGACCGATACGGGAGGCGATAATCACAGTAATGGCGGCACCGATTTCAATGGAGAAACCACGAGCGGGAGTGAGCTTGGTTAATTTGACACCGATGGCAATGATGATGCGGTATCCCCACATGGCGAGGCCAGCGACGATCCCGACACCACCAAGGGCAAGAATCCAGAGAGGGACAGGCTGCTTGTTGCTATCATATTCGGCATAGCTGCCATTTCTGCACTTAGTGTAGCACGTACTACCTTCCTTGGAAAGCTTACCTTCCTCGTCGTAGAGATCAAAGACAGCCGACTTGGCATCTGCTTCTGAAGAAGTGAGGAACGGGAAAACAGGTTCCGAAGCACATGCAAAGTATTCAGCACCTTCATCGTCCTTGCCACAGAAGGCCTCACCATCGGGGAGGTTATCCTCCTCGACAAATGTTTCTCCATTGCGAGCGCCACCCTGGAAAGTACCGTCCATTTCAAACTCGTTGACATTAACCTTCGAGATTTGCCCATTGTTCCGATAAAGCTGGTAGATGGATGAAAACGGGGCGATGGCGTTGGCGACATCATTGGCGCCATGAGCAAAGGCATCAAAGGCAGCAGTGAAAACTTGGATCCAACTGAAGAGGCGCTCAGTCTTCAAGTCAAACACCTCAACGTTTCCGTGCATGCGCACAACATCCTCATCGACCTCCTCCGTGATATTGACGTTTATACCGACCTTGGCGAGCGCACTGTCGACCTTGGCGGTCTTGGCAGCTTCGGCGGCGGCGAGCTCCGGGTTCTCGGCAAGCTCAAACTGGCGGGCTTCCCACTTCTCGACATTTTTCTTGGCTAGGGGAACAATCAAGAACCAGGACAAAATAGCGATGACGGCACCTCCACCGATAGCAATACCAATAGCAACACCGACGGAAAGCTTCTTAGAGAGGGAGAAACGCTTGTCACCTTTGTAGATGATGAAGAAAATGGTGACGGCGATCGTGAAACCGTAAAAGAGCGGCATGAACATGAGCCCGGCCTTGAATGGTTCTGGGCGGCGGAGGACAAGAGTACGCACAAGCAAGAACATGATAATAGCGAAGACGGCCGAGAGCACTGGGGAAATGACCCACGACAGCACTACGCCGACCACACCCTTGAGCTTGGAGAAACCACTGCCTTCGGAGATCCAGACGACGGCAGACCCGCCACGGAAGGCCAGACCAACACCGATCAGAGAACCGATGACGGAATGAGTCGTGGAGACAGGGAGAGAGAGGTAAGTCGCGATGATCAACCATGTAGTAGAGGCCAAAAGCGCGACGAGGAAACCAGTCATGAGAAGCTCGGGACCATTGGCGGCACCTTCATCGCTGACGGGATCGAACACATCAGTGTCAATAATCTTCTTACGGACGGTATCAGTAACTGAGCCACCCATAAGGAAGGCACCAAGGAATTCCATAACGGCGGCAATCACACATGCCCATTTCAAAGAGAGAGAACCAGCGCCAACAGAAGTGGCAAACGCGTTAGCGACATCATTCGCGCCAATACCCCATGCCATAGCAAAGGCGAGGATTCCTCCCAGAATCACAATCCATAAGTACTTGTCCACAGAGTTAACAGAAATACCCTCACCGAGGGCATAGGGCCCCACGGCAGCAGGCGGCCAAACAAATGTCTCAGACATTTTGATACTTCTTCTAATCAGGTCGTCGACGTTGTCTTGGAGAAGACTGCAACGAAGGGTTGAGGAGAAAGAAACCGATTGAAGAGACTCGCTTTATAGTTTAGTCAGGAACCCATGATAACTTGACTTCTCCACTCAAGGCAGATGAATATGACGAATCTTGAGAACTTCACATATTTTCCTTGCCTTGTGCCCCTTCTAATGACCCACAAAGCTCTATTCGGTTAGCCCCTCTATTGTGTACAAAAGGAATCAAAGTGATACAAATCTGAAAGAACATGAGGGTAGCCCCCCTTGGAATCAAATTCCGGGCGCTAGAAGAAAGACGAAGAGGCAAAGAAAACCTCTCTATATCACGAGGACTGGGTTAAAACAGTTAGAGGGAAAAAACTGACGCATCTGTGACACCAATGTCGTACTTGGGAAATAACGTGACTGGCTATCGGACAAGTCATGACAGGAACATTCCGGGCCATGCATGAGTAAGAAACACACTCGGCCCAAGGAAAAGATTCGGCCCTTGACATTCACTTTATGCGGACACGTCTGCAGCTGGAACAATTGAATATATTCTTTTTGAGAAGTCTGGATCCAAGTAATTAGTGGCATGCTGAATATAGATTACAGAAGTCGCTGTTGATGCACGTGAGCAAGATCGATACCACGACCAGCTTTAAATGAATAGTTTGGTGACATCTCTAGGCCCTCATTGCCTTGACAGGGCCTCAGCTGTTCTGAATCTAGAAAGTTATGACGAAAGAATAACCTTCTATTGATACCTGTGCGGTGATACCTGTGCGGTGCCTATCATGCAGTACGTTGTCCTCAAATGCGCACAATGTTACGCATGTTTCCTGAGATGTAGGGAGATTGCATCATGCTCTTGAATCCCGGCAGTCTGTACTCCTGACCAGACAAGACGTCATCCCTTCAACAACCGGGGATGCGATCTCGAAGCAAAAACGGTGGCATACGAGTGATTGCCTATCCCCTGCACATCCACTTCTTACAATTTAGGGATGACCGTAGCGCTTGCTATGTGAGAACACACGGCATATTGCAAAGTAGAAAAGCTACAGCTCGATCCAAGGGACATTTTTGTCAAACCCTTGTACACAGTGCCTGCCCCCTTAGAAGAAAATGTGAAATTTTGAACGTACGGTATCAGATGAGCAATTTCATGAACGGCTGATGTTTACCCTGTGCGAGCCATAATTTGTTCTAGCATCTTTGAGGAGACATTCATTCCTCCTGCCAAATTGCGAGCCTGTGACATATGAAGCGATAATTCTGCAGCTCGCCGCAATTCCATCTTTTCAACAGGATCGAGCATAGAGTGGAAGGCCTTTAACCCACGCAGCTTTCTCGAGCAGAGTGCCCCAGAAATGAAGACGGCCAAAAGTCCGCTAAAACTCCAGTCGTTTGTTCGGATGGAGGGCAAACAATGCTCGTTACGAATACGTCGGAGTATATCCTCCACGGCCATGGCTCGGCGAGCAAGTACGCCTTCGCCCTCTGCCCCGCTTCCTCCTGGCAGTCGAATCTCTTCAACAATTACAATAACTGCAGACACCGCCTTGATTGTTCTCTTTATGTCGAAGCCTTTGAGTGTTTCTCTGGCACCCTTCTGGCTCTCATGAGAGCGATATCCGATGTCCCAACAAAGCATTTCGAGCAGGCTCTCAACACATAATAGTACAGCGTGCGCGTTTGGAGGTAGGCTGCGAACTGTTTCCAATCCCATCGTGTCGAATATGATATTCATTGCCATGCTGCTCGGCAATATACCACTACTATCTTCTCCATTCTGTTCCAGACTGGCAGTGACTGCCGTGACGACACCTCGAATCATCCACTGATATCTCTGAGGGAACCGCCGAAACAACGGAGTCACGGCCACCTTGGGTCTACAATCACCGCAGGAAGGCACCGTCGCAAAACAAAGCCTATCTACGACCTCTGCCAGCACTGCTCTGTAGCACTCACGATCCTTCCAATGCCTGATAGCAAACGGCTCGTCATCACTGCCGACACATACCCTGACATGGTCCATCAGCTCCCAATGATGCTGCACATGCTCCGCAGCCACGTCCGCCAAGAGTGCCACCACGCCCCGCTGCTCGCCGAACGCCATCCCCGACTCTGCGCGAAACGCGCTTACGACATCGTTCTTGTGCGTCAACCACGCTTTCCTGTTAAGCGACAGCAACCTCCGCAGTGCCGTAGACGATAGATGCCGAAACGGACCATCCGGCCAGTCAGCCATGATAAAGTCGACAAAGCCTTCATCAAGCGTCTCACCTGCGCCGCCGCCTTCTTCGCGGCGCAAGCAAAATCCCACTGCAGCCACTGCGCGCAGCAATGCTTCCACAACTCCGACCCCAACCTCCCCCTTTACGGCGGCAGCCTTGCGCCCAACCCCGCGCAAGACCGCTGCCTTTTCTGCGCGGGTCATACCTTCATCACTAGCGATCACGCCAACACAGTCCTCTATACTGCGGCGATAATATGCGGCCATGACGGGATCCAGAGCGTCCCTCGGGGCGACGAAGACGTGGGTCGTATCGGAATGGGCGACACTCGCACCTGCTGCCTCCCCAGCCTCGGGCTCACCGCGCACGCATGTGGTGAGCAGGGCGAGGGCCCAGCGCCCCGCCCTGCGGAGGGCTTCGAGCTCGACTCTTGAAAAGTGGTGGTTGTCGGCGGGAAGGAAGGCAGAGCGTGTGGTGGGTCGGTCGGGCACGGAGTCAGGCACAGGGGCGGCGGCGCCCCTGGCGAAGACGGCAAGGGTACGGGCGAGAGCGAGGATGCCAGCACGAGAGGGGTCGGGGAGGATGCCGAGGCGGGCGGCCACGAGAAGGGCGCGCGGGAGGTTGGGGAGCGTGGCGAGCAAGTGCGGAACTGGGAGGAGGGTGACGACGTCGGCGATGGCGAGCAGCAGCGATGGTGGGGCGGGTGCGTGTGGAATTTTGGAGAGGAAGGCGTCGAGAACGGGGCGCAGGGCGGCGATCTTGGCGGTGGTGGCGGCAGCGGGTGCGGCTGACGAAGCGGAGGTGGATGGGGCGCGTGGGGGGGTGGGGGGGCGGCGAGGCTTCTTTAGGCGGGTGGGGGATGGTGGCGGGGGGGAGGAGCGGCGTTTCGATCTGCGCGGTTGCACGGTTTGGACGCGAAGGGGGGGTGGCATGGTGGTGAGGGCATACTTGGAAGGAGGTTGTTGTTCTTGGCGATGGAGAGAAGCAGATAGTGCGGAGAGAGAAGGGGAAGAGCACGCATCGGTTCCTGACGCACACGTGTTTTTACGTCACGTGTGGATGGATCTAATTTTGTAGAGCCATGGAAAAGCAAGTCGCCTTCGCTATCCGCTCCTCTCTACGGCGGTCCCCTGTGCTGGATATCGCTACTACATTTACTGTCCACATCCCTCCCCGCATGTCTGCTGGCCAGGGGGCACTCCCTTTTACCACACCCTGCCCCGGGCGCTCTCGCCACTCCCACCAACACCTTGCACACGATGCCTGCCCGGCCTCATCTTTTAGGCCGCGCTGCGCGGTTTTTCTGCACCACCGTCCACCCGACCGCCCTCCCCCGCCGCCGCGCGCGCACCCCCCTCTCCGCGCTAGCCCCCAAAACGACCTTTGCCTCGCATGGTCTGCACCCGTCGATAACTTCGGCCCTGTCCTCTGCCAACATTCACACGCCGACATCGATCCAGCTTCTCTCTCTCCCGCCCCTTCTTTCGCGCAAGCACGTCCTGCTCGCAGCCGAAACGGGAGCGGGCAAAACCCTCGCCTACCTGGCACCCCTTCTCTCCCATCTCAAGCGCGCGGAACAGGCCCCACAGACAACTGCCGGCTCTATCCAGGTCGCCCCGCCGTGCATGCGACCCACAGTCCTCGTCCTCGTGCCCACGCGTGAGCTCGCCGTCCAGGTCCTGCGCGTGGCAAAGACGCTGGCTCACGTCGCGAAGTTTCGCGCCCGCGCTGCCATGGGGGGATCGCAGCGCGTCGCGTTGAAGAGGGCGTTGAGAGAGGCCCCGGTTGATGTGTTGGTCGGGACTCCAGGGGCCGTCAACAACCTGATCGACCAAAAGTTGATTTACTTGTCAAAGGTCCAGGCGGTCGTTGTTGACGAGGCCGACGCCTTGCTGGCGGAAAAGGGCGGGTTTGCAGACCAGACCTTGCCGATTGTAGACTCGTTGGGAAAGAAGGAAGACGTGCAGTTTGTGTACGCCGGGGCGACTGTGCCAGGAAGCGTCCGTGAGGAAATTGAGAAGAGGCATGACGGCTTGGAAGTTGTGAAGGGGAAGCGCTTCCACAAGGCGTTGGGTCCTGCCGATTTGAAGACAACGTTCATCCGGGTAGATGGGGGGGAGGAGGCCAAGCTTGCAAAAGCAGTCGAAATTGCGGGGCGAGTGTTGAGGCAGAAGGGGGGGGCCGATCGGTTGCTTGTTTTTTGCGATGAGAGGGAGAGAAGGGAGCGGTTGGTAGATTTATTGAGGGAACATGTTGGGGAGAATGTCGTACATTTGTGTGGAAGAAATGACTACCAGGACAGGGAGAGGGATTGGGACAGCTTTCTAGGGACTAAGACGAATGGGGAGCAGACAAGGGTGGCGGTTTGTGCCAAATCGTTCGGGCGTGGCTTGGATCACCATGGAATTGGGACGGTGTTGCTCGTTGACGTACCATGGACAGGGAGCGAATATCTCCATCGAGTCGGTCGGATACGCGGGTCTGGGAAGGCATTTGTTTTGGTTGGAAATCGCGAGCAGGCCGTCGCAGAAGCGTTGTTCCTTGGTCATGTGAAAGGAGAAAGTTTAGATTCGATTCAACCAAGGTCTGCGTGGAAAGGATATACGACAGCCGGAAAGGATCGCATCACGACTGAGCCGATGGTGAATTTTGCGAGGCGAAAGGGCCAAGCAAGATGGGTTGATGAGCGGCCTCACGCAATCGGTAGTGCTCGTGACGCAGAAAGTGGGCCCAATTTTCGCCGTAACAATGGCAACGAGGCAGCACATTCTGCGAGAAGAGGTTTTCTCAGGCGTGATCGAAGGGTGAATGGAGCAACGTCATCTGAGACATGGAGCCGGCAAGAGCCAGCGAAAAGTAGAGTGAGAGGCGGTCACAAGCGCGGGGGTCGCTTTGAAGCAGAGAAGCGCAGAAGAGTAATTATTGCAGACAACTGGTAGAGTTTGCGCACCTTTGCGTGGATGTAAGTACAGGCACCAAACAGCAGAGAGCACTTACCTAGACATTTCCTCCATTCGATATCTGCCGCAAGCGTCCCTTGTTTGGTTTGTAAAGGATACAGAGTAAAGTCTCGATAAGCTGCGTACCTGATATGATGAACTGTGTCGGTACAGTGAACCGAAGGACTATGAGGGAGGCGCCACCCCGCTTTTTTGGCCCAGAATCGACGTTTTCGTATTTCTAACGTGAACTAGACTCTATAGAATGAACTACGCGATACCATGAACATACAAAAACATGAAAACCCCAGAGTTCACTTTATCGAGGCCGAAATGCGCACTAGGAACGAACCATCAACGACTTCAGAAGCCATCCATACGACTTTGCCTCAGATTCGAACGCTGAAGCCTCCTTACGCGGCTTTGTTCCTCATACAGAAGTGACTTGATGCTCGAAGGCAGCCCCGATTGAACTAGATTCGCGTCCGTCATAATACAACTGAGTTCGTTAGATAGAGCTTCTAATGTTCCGCGATACCGAGCAAGCGACGGTTTGCGCCCTGTCCGGTCTTTCGCTGGCACAGTAGAGCGATCGTCCTCACTATCTGAATCACCGTTAAATTTATCTTGCTCAATGCCAGTAAATGCCCCAAAATCCCCTAATCCAAGATCAATGGCTTGACCGAGAGCTGACTCTTCTGATATAGACTCTGGATGTGGCAGAATTAAAAGAAAAGGAAGGATGGATCACAATGTGAAGTGGTCCAGATATGGAATTGCGCCCGTCGACCTTGCCCGTCGACCTTGCCCGTCGATGGACAGAGTGAAGGAAAGTGAGTTTGTGTTCCTGTGACCGTATCATCGGCATTGGTGGAGACGCTCTAAGAGCGTCTCCACCGGTGTGGTCCAAATCATACTGTACCCGTAAAAAGGGTACACGTGTACACGAGCAGTTCCGCCGCCGTGAACTGCCTCGGTAAGGCGAACTCAATGGGCTGCTCGGAAGCGCCACATTTCGGTTCACGATATCGAGACTTTACTCTGTACTACAGTACTACTCTTTGTGCCCTGCAGTGGAGAGCATGTCCATGCAGGCGGACGGGGGATCAAGTCGCCAGGTGAGGCTGCCACGAAAAATAAGGTGACTGTCACATCATATTCTCTGCCAACCACTACCACAACGGGATTCACGGTCTGGTTGGAAGGAGGGAAGCCGTCTCATGGATGTAAAGTCTTTATGTGATCTTTGCGGAATGATCATGAGTATCTCTCTCAGACACGCGTGCACTGTTCGTGGACTCGAGGTAGCCTTTAATGATAGCATTTAAACGAGCCTCTAATGCTAGCAAGTGTATTTTCTGGTCGCCTGGCATGAAAGAGCACTTTAATGCGAACCTCTCTCCATAATTTTTTATCTGCATTCAGAATGTTGAAGGTACGCACGCAACAGTGTGGTACACTTCCGAAAGTTTCCAGTCAATATTGCAAAAACGCACGTGCGTCAAGGTCGCCGTCAGATCTGAGCTCCTGTACTGATACAGAAATGCCAATCCATCATCCAGGAAATCGGCTTCTGCGCAAAACAATACTGTAGCTTGATTACTTTTTTTATTTATTCCCTCGCCACACTAACGGATGCAGTAGAGTACTGAGGGTAACACTTACTGTACCCTTGGTACAGCAGAAAAATGCAGTTATTGAGCAACCAGAAGTTGAGTTCCGATGTTTCCGCAATTCGATACCTCGATTGCAAGACACACATTTTCTTGCAGGATGACTACTCTACCTGTTTTGGTGGTAAATATGTGACCATTTATATGGGCTGCTACGTATGAGAAGTGTTCGATGATAGATGCAGTTAGAGGGGGTGCATGCGTGCCTCATATACGGCCCGTAATCTAATTTCACAGGCCAGTGGAAAATGTAAGCATGCTCTTATGGAATAGGAACATGTGAAGTCCGAAACTGTACAGCTCCATTGACAACTATAAAAAGTCTTTCAAGGAGCGACCATGCCCGGCCCCCCTATGTTAAATATATAAAAAAAGGCCCACGATGTACGGTATGTTGAGTAATCTCGTCATCTCGTGTAGTTGTTTTCAACTAAACGACATATGACAAAGTGAGTCTGTCTTAGGTTGATATGATTGAATTGCAGGGCGGCTCACAACTGCGTTGGGAGGCTCATCTTGTGCGCCTGTAGGCTGAGCAAATTGTGGCATTCTCACGCTAACAGGCAGTGACCGGGAAAGGTACAGTCTCACCTTGGTAGAGATTGCGGGACAGTTTTCTTTCTCAGTAGTAAAACGCGAGGGGCGCATGGAGACACTGTTCTAGTGATGAAATTTGCCACGTAACTAGGGATGCTTGGTGATGTAACGTAGTGCAGTGTAGTAGATAGTATTAGATTGTTAGGTGTGCCTTGCTTCTCTGTTGAGAACTTGCTTTTGTCTGCAGTAAGATAGAGAAACATGGGACAGTATCGGTGGTAGGTTGCAATCCAAAACTCCGACCTGAAAGAAGCCGAAAGACAGTAGGCCGAGGGAAACACCATTGAAAAAGAAGAAAGCTAAAACGAATGAATGGCAGCCACTTTCTGTTTTCACTAGCTAGAAAGGGTTTATCCCTTTCATGTCTCTGCACAAAGGATATGGGATATGGAAGACTGATCACCCCCCCGCTTGGTCACCATTGGCCGAATTCAGAAAGGAGCAACTTGCCACGACCATAATTATTAGAAAAAATCAACGTCCTGATATTATATTCCCACCGAGATCGGGTTGCTAATCTTTCCTCAGGTAGCAGCGCAACCTCATTGCGCCCGTCCGCGAACCTGACTTCCGCCATCCACTGGCCTCCCTCAACAGCAATGGCGACCGCTGCTTTCGCCCTCCCCCTCTGCATTTCTTTGCGCACTCCCTTTCGCACGCGCTCGCACCGCCCGCGGCGTCGCTATATACCCTCTGCAAGGCTGCCCGCAAGCGTCGCCGCAGTCAAGGACAGGGGCTCCGGGGCGCATGTTTACGTAGTTGGATGTGTGCATGGGTCTAAGGTCAGTGCTGGTACGAACGCTTTTTTCTGCGTCCACTGCGAGTGACGACATGAGGATAGAGTATGAGGATGTCTGATGTGTTTCTTGTTTTGTTGTGACCAGAGGATGTTGCCAGCGTGCTTGATCAAACAAACCCGGATGCCGTGGTACGTCTTTCTTTCGTTTTGTGTTAAAGGGCAGTTTCATCATTGAATTTTGACTCTAACGCTCGTCGACGCAATCCCCCCTGTCCTATTCTAGATTCTGGAACTCTGCGAAACGCGTCTCAAATCTCTAAAACAGATGATGGGGAACATGCCCGACAAGGCATCGGAGAAGCGCAAACCGCGCACCTTCGAGGAAGTCTCTAAAACCTTTGGCGGCACCGGTCCCGCTGTCATAGCTTTCATCCTCGAGTCCGTCTACAATCTCCAAATCCTGTCTGGCGTGCAGCCGGGCGCCGAGTTCTATGAGGCCATTCGTCGCGAGGGACCCTGGAAGATTGTGTGTGGCGATGCGCCGGCACGGGATACGATCCAGAATCTATATGGAGTGTTTGGCAACCCGCTCAGATCATTGCGCGACTCGCTCTCGTCAATAGAAGAGATTGTTGGACGACTCATACTTCCGCCAAAGGACGGGGTGACCATGCTTGGGCTTTTTCTCTTGGAACCACGGAGAGTACTTGAGCTTGTCAGGCTCACATTTCCGGCTCTGGTTATTTCGTCAGCCATCAGCCTTGCGGGGAACGCTGGCGCTTTAGCGCTGGACAGTGCACCGTCAATACCGATAAGCATGCTGTCAGAGGGGTATGCAACGACGCTACTTCCGATTGTGGCATCTTTGGGTCAGACGCTTACGATGTCGTACATAATCGTGTCGACGCTGCGCTTCATGAAAGTGCTGATTGCAGATCGAGACCGCTTTCTGACGAAAAGCATACTGGAAACCGCGTCGGAAATTCAATCGACCCACGAACGACCAGTGGTCATCTGCGCTGTCGTCGGCCTTTTGCATGTCAACGGGATTGTGCGGCAAATTCAAGGGCAGAGCGAGGCAGATGCGTTGGCCAGTTAATCGGTGGATGGGTTCCACTTAATAGTGTTTTACAGTTAGCCGCCTTCCGGTGGGCAAGGAGCTGCTCTCTTACCAGTTATACAAACGTCCTGTATTGCTGTCGGACTTTCGATTTGTTCTCTACATCTCCGCCTCCAGTTAAATAAGGGTCATGACGCTGCTGGCCGTGGCGATGCAAGCACACAGCGATTGTCATTGTCGCGATGTGTTGTATCATAAAAAGTTTGTTCGTTCGCGCCAGAAACCAAAAAAAAGCTTACCGCACCGTCGAAACCCGGGGACGACGACAACGGAGAGATGGTCGATATTATACATGACAAAGCTTCTCTAGACTTGGGCATGACCGTCTGCTGCAAGCAAGAAGAGTGTATGAAAGGAGCCGGCTGCGACATGTTTCACTCGATAACCCGGTGGAATATCGACATTCGAAAGCGGGACTCGATGCGGTCGAATAATCCTGGCGTTCATACCCCCCTCAATAGTGAGTCCCATCTCGCCAGCGGCAACCTGCCCAAACGCGTTCGCGCCGCTCGCAAGCACGCCGCCATCCTCCGTAGCGATAGCGTAATGCGAGATACCAGCACTTACGCATGCAGCGTCGACAACGTTAAGCTCGTCGGTGACGAAGAAGCGCTTGCGGCAAAGGCTCACGGCCACCGCCCGCTCGTCCGTACTCGCGATGGCGAAGCCCTCCCCCACAGACAAGTGCGTGACCCTGCTCGTGCCGAGTCCGCCGATGACGCTCAAGCCGCACTTGCGCTTGCCTGTGACGAGCACCATGTTGTCTGCCGTGAGCAGCATGGTGGTGTCGCTGCCGCACGCGACGCGCACGACTTTCCTTCCGAAACAGCCGACTGGCTGGAAGGTGGCGGCGCCTCCGTCGGCGCGCCCGCCCAGCTGAGCATTGGAGTTATCGCCGGTCGCAAAGACGGTGGAGTTCTCCAGCAGAACGACGGAATGATTCGTCCCAGCAGCAATCATAGCGACCGGGGTACTCG
Organism: Chondrus crispus; assembly: GCF_000350225.1. Classification (NCBI taxonomy): domain Eukaryota; phylum Rhodophyta; class Florideophyceae; order Gigartinales; family Gigartinaceae; genus Chondrus; species Chondrus crispus. The sequence continues at coordinate 168,018 of NW_005179039.1, read as the reverse complement.
CGAATGGGGCCGGGGCACAAAAGCGGGTCCGCTGGACGCGGTCGGCGGTGCCGAGCTGGCCTGCATCGTTGGCGCCGGCGACGAGGACGCGGCCGGCGGCCGTGAGGACGAGGGTGTGCTCCGCGCCGCACGCGACCTGGGCGATGCGGGTGGTGCTGAGGTGTCTGGCAGGGGTCCAGGCCGGGCGCGGCGAGAGGTCACCGAGCCCGAGCTGGCCGCGGCGGTTGCACCCGGCCAGCTGGAGGGTGCCGTAAGCCGTGAGGCAGGCCGAGTGGGCCTGGCCCGCGGCGACGAAAATGACGGGGGCAGGCGGGCGGGCGAACTCGTGGTGCGCGCTGGCGACGCGGTGCGTGCGGAGCGGGGTGTTGGTGTCGTGCGGGGAGACGCGCGCGCCCTGGCCGGCGTCGTTGCGGCCGCTGCTCCAGATGGAGGTGGCCGCGGGCGGCGGGGCGACGGCACCGTCTTGGCGGTGGAGGAAGTGCAGCAGGGCGAGCGCGGTCTCGTGCGCGAAGCGGTGCGGTAGGAGGAGACGGCCCGCGGGAGTGGCGCGCAGGCGCAGCAGCGCCGCGGCTTGCAGCGCGCGGTGGATGTAGGCGGCGCTCGGGTGCGCGGCGCACGCAGCGTGCACGGACGAGAGGTCGCGCGCGTGCAGGGTCGGGTGCGCGAAGAGGGTCTCGAGCAGGCCTTGGGGGAGGGTTAG
>NW_005179039.1:163850-167218 GCF_000350225.1 Chondrus crispus | reverse complement strand
TGTCAACTTGGTGCCCTACTATGACGCCTATGAACCCGTCCTTATGGACTTTGAGACCCCCGCTACTACCCTCCAACAGCCGAAATCCGTTACCACTGCCACCTCGTCATCCGCCTCCTCATCCATCTCATCGCTCACAACACCCTCCAATCCACTCCAACACGACACCGCAACCCCTTCCCCGACTGCCTCTCTCATCGATAATGCCTCCCCCTCAGAGGACACCTCGCACGCCATGTCTCCACCAGACGCTGAGTCGGAGCAAACTCAAAAAGATGCTTTCACAGAAGGCACCATGTCCACCTCCACGGTAACCACAGAGGCCTCCTCTTCCTCCATCGAGTCAGCTGGAGATTCCAAAAACTCGGCCGAAGAGAAAGGACCTTCTCCTCACCTTTCTTTATCCTTCTGCACTGGAGTCGTCTGCATACCGCATCCGGAAAAGGCTGACAAAGGTGGCGAGGACGCCTTCTTCGTCGAGAACAACGCCTTGGGTGTATTCGACGGCGTGGGAGGATGGGCCTCCATCGGCGTTGACGCCGGACTGTATTCAAAGGAATTGGCGCGATTAACTCGCAACTATGTGCTCAGGGAGGGCCCTTCGGCTATTGTCGACGCGCTTAAACACGCCACGGAAAAGAACCGGGCGATAGGCTCTTCGACGGCATGCGTGGTCGGGTTGGACGGCGCCAAGCTGATCGGTGTGAATGTGGGCGATTCCGGTCTTATTGTAATTCGTGACGGAGCCATTGTATATAAGACAACTGAACAACAACATTATTTCAACTGCCCGTATCAAATTGGAACTGACTCCCTAGATACCGTCGAAGTTGGTGGGCCTATCGACGTAACATTGCAACATGGTGATTGGATCATCATGGGCACGGATGGGTTGTGGGATAATGTGTTTTCAAGCAATATTGTAGATCTCGTGGTGCGACAGACCTCTGGGGATACCGATGGATCTCCAAAGGAGAGTGGCGCGGCGGCGTCGACGGACAACTGTTCGGATGGCGGTTCTACGGCGAGTGACTGCTCCCCTGCGAATGGGGAGGAGGCACAGATGATTGCGCAACAGCTGGCGGAATTCGCTGTCAAGGTGGCCAATGATGAACGGGGTGCGTCGCCATTTGCTGTGAACGCCCAAAAAGCGGGACATCTGTTTCTTGGCGGCAAGGTAGACGACATCACGATTATTTCTGCTTTGGTTGTAGATCCAAAGGCCGAATCTGGTGTAGCCAAAGGTTTGGAGGATGGGGCGAGAGCAGTATCGCCGGCGAGCGGTAAGCTTTAGAAGATGTGAATTGTAAGAAAAGAAAAACGCAAAAACGTACGTGTATCTTGGTTGCATACTCTTGAGATAAAGAAAAATACGAATTAACGCCACACCATTATTGAAGAACATGCACTTGTTGCCTCGCCAACATTTCCCTTTCCTTGTCAGTTGTGATAAACGCTCGCAGTGGTCCTCATCCACATAACATGCAGACAATCTCGCGCAGAAATCCCTGCGTGTAACATGCAGTTCTGCTCCCATGCGCTGTGTACGGCCCATGATGTGTGAACTTCAAACATACTGTACTTGTACGTACCGCCACGCACTTCACACTGCACAAGTGCGTGGCGGTACGTACAGTATGATAAGCGAGCACCGATGAATGATTCTTGGGCATTTACAAGTGTTTTGAATTGAAGGCTGCACCTTGCCTACAATTATGTACCTTTTTAGTGAGAGAAATACGCTAGGGCGAGGCCTCTGCCCAAACAGTTGCGACAAATCTGCCAAGAAGCCGAGGACACCTGCCCCACAGGCAAAGTCTGGCGAAGCAATAAGGGCGTCGAATTGGAAACGCAACGCAACTAGCGACGTCTCCACCCGCAGACGCGCGTCGGGGCCCGTTTCCAGCAACGTGCGGCTGGCCGCGCCCTGCAGTGGGAGCCGTCGTTTGCCACGCAGGCAGGGGGGGAGGGGAATGTACAGAGGTGCGGGGACGCGGTGGCGCTTTTTGTGCGGCGGAGAGGACGATTGGGGAGCGGCACGGGGAAGGGACCGGGTGTTAAAAACGGGCTTGCCCTTTGGGAGGCGGTGGGTGACGCGACGGGGCGCTACCGGATGGCGAAAGAGGCGGGCGAAAACAAGGACTTTGGGAGGTCAGTCGCGCGATCGCGCAGGGGCGTAAGTCTGGGGTGGGGAGTTGGAGGACAGCACCGGATAAGCGCGGCGGTACGAAGAGTGTACGTAGTGGTGGGGCGAGTTGGGGAGGTGTGCTGACCCCATGGCGGTGGTGGATACGGTGGTGGATGCCGGTGGGGGAAGTTGTGAGGGTTGTTGTGGGGTTGGCTATAATGGGAGTTGACGTGGATAGAAATGGGCGAAGAGGACGAGAAACGGACAGCGGTTTCTGCGCAAAAACGGGCAGCGGTTTCTTCGCACCTAAGGCGGGGTCGGAGGCGTGGTGTCAGGACAGCGATGGGTAAGGTGGTGAGTAATGCGGGTACTGTAGGGAATTTGTGACCTCGCTGGATATGGAGCAAGGGAGCAAGTTGATGGAGATAGAAGCCGTGTAACACGGTGAGAAACAGTGTCAGCGCCATAATCTCTCGTGAGGGACCTTGTTTGCATCGTAGAGCTGCTGTACAGTGCCCAAGGGTAGTGGACTTGTCGAAAATAAAGGGAGTAATACTGTAGGCGCATCCTGTAAAACATACTGTCTCATTGCCGGGAACTGAGTGAAACAGGCGGCTGCTGAAGTGTATTGCGACAGTTTCAGGGTGAAGAAACGGGAGGAGGGGTGACACGGGTACACGTGGGACGGAGGAACGAGGAGGACAGAGGACAGCGGCGAGAATTCTGTGCAAGTGTAAAAAGGGATACGCTTGAAGAAACTGTGATGCATTCTATGTTGGCGAAGTGTCCGTCAACAGTGCGGGAATTTAGGCAGGGTGTCTTTAGCGGGATGCTTGTTGTCATGCGGCGTGCCAATGGGCTGACACGGTTTGTGAGGGCGATCAAGAGGTGGGCGTCAGATGGAGATGGATGCCGATCAGATTGGGGCGCGCGGGCAGTCGGCCGTTACCGTACGTGCGTGGCAGCGAAATATCTAGACGGGTGGGCCATCGGGGACGGCACTGATCGGAGCAGACAGTGCGCGGGCGCCGTGGCAGTGCGGTGGATCCGATGGAACGGCGGCGGGGACGAGGGATGTGAGGAATCGTCAGTGCGGATGGCATTTTCGACGCACGAGAGCGCGGCGGGACGGCGTCGCGAGACAGCGTGCGTTTAATGATCGCGACCAGTTGAATGAGCGGTGTGGGCCGGGGAGGGGGGAGAGGGGGGGGAACAAGACAGGGAGGGCAGGGCAGGGCAG